>NW_006289557.1:1964743-1965171 GCF_000327345.1 Myotis davidii | reverse complement strand
AACCCTGGGCCCCCGCGGGCTGCGCGCGTGCGGAGGGCGACTCGGCGTGAGAATCCGGCGGAAGGGATGCGCCGGCAGGAAGAGCTGGACCCTGGAGCCTGCAAAGCGTCAGAAGCGACTCCAAGGACCTGGGGGGGTGGGGATGGGGAGGAAGGGATGGGGAATAAAGAAAACTCTTGGGTGCGGGCGAGGAGAGCGAAGGTGTGTCTGGGTGTGGGCGGAGCCCTGGTGTGGGAGTCTGCACACCTGGATTTTGTGATGGGGGCTCTGTGACCTTGGGTAAGTCACTCTCCCCTGTGTAAATCAGGGCGGGGAGAGGGTGTGGGATGGACAGTTGTTAGCTTCGTGCCTTCCAGTCTCCTGGAAAAGCTTAGCACAGGTGCAGTGGGAAGGCAGGTGCTGGCTTTTTAAAAGAAAGTAAAAGTGCT
>NW_006289557.1:1956456-1964688 GCF_000327345.1 Myotis davidii | reverse complement strand
TGCGGGGGGGCGGGGGGGGGGCGCCAGAAGGGAAGGCAGAGGGAGAGGCAGAGGGGGAAGGAAATCAGAAAAACAACAGTACACTTAGGCGCACTATTCTGATCAGCTCTCACTGAACCACCTGGCCAAGATGACCAGGGAGCTTCCTTGTAGGTTTAAAGGCCTTGATGATTTTTTTCACCAGAAACCTCTTTGGCTTTACTTATTTATTGGTTGGTTGGCTGGTTCTTTTGTTTGCTCTCAGAGGAGGCCTTCAAAGCCATTTTGGAAGGCTTACAAGTGAAACCTACAAATAATCCGGCGGAAGGGCTGGACCCTGGAATTTCAGGGCAGGGGGGCCAGAAAGGACACAGCAATATAGCAGGTGATTAAGAGTACAGATGCCAGAGACAAATAGCCTAAATTCAAATACTAGTTATGTGGCCTTGAACACATTTTTTAACCTCTCTGTGCCTCAAGTTCCACGCCTCTAAAAGAATGTTAATAGTGTCTACTTTCTACACCCCGTGTTGAGGGTTGAGCAAACATTTGATGTAAAATAAGTGCTATAATAGTGTTAACAATGATTGCTTAGCTCCCCACTTGCAGGGTTTTCAATCACCTTCACTTTCCGATGAATACAGGGTCCGTGCTAGTGTCCACAGTTCAGGTATGAACTAGTGAATAGTTCAGGTATCAAGAACTTACCACCCCAAACCGGAGTGGCTCAGGGGTTGCCCTAGACCTATGAACCAGGAGGTCACGGTTCGGATGATGGGTCAGGGCATATACCTGGGTTGGAGGCTCCATCCCCAGTGTGAGGCTCTGCAGGGGGCAGCTGATCAATGACTCTCATCATTGATGTTTCTATCTCTCTCTCCCTCTCCTTCCTCTCTGAGATTTAAAAAAAAAATCTACTTAAAAGGAACTCACCAGTTTCCAAGGTAGTTCATTGTATAAAACCTGTTAGAAGGTTTACACTGACACTGAGCCAGAAACTTCATATTTGTTCTACCCATTGTCCCAAGGCCACCTAGCACTAGCTGGTTGGCTCTTCCCAGCAAGGGAGTAAAATTGGTTTTCATCACCACTTTTCTTTTTCTCTTCTCTAGGCTAAACCTTCACAGTTCCTATGATGTTCCCTAATAGTTGAGATTTAAGGTTGAAGTTGCCTGGAAAATTATTCTTTTAGAAGTCTCTTCCTTCTTCCCCTCAAATGTGTTAGAAGAAAGCCAGAACATCTGGAGGGCCTCGAGCCCACGACCATCCTGGCTCCCCATTCTCTTACTTCCTTTCAGAATTAAGCTCCAACCAGGCACGGTCATTAGAGGCATTTCCAAGACTCAAGGAGGTATGTCCAGGCCTTTCTTCCAGTCATCTCTTAGAATTGTTATTCAGTAGAACCACCTAAGCTCTGCGGGCTGCAACGTCCTGGAAGGTCTTGCTAATGCCACCAGGATGTCATCACTGGGCAACCTGGGTCATGGCCCTCCTCTTTCCGGTCTCTTCGGGAATTAGTGAGAAACTTGGCCTGTCTGGGGATTCTACCATAGAAATTCCCCACAGAGGGAGAGGCAATTAGCAAAAGAAAAACACCTAAAAATAGTCCTTCGTGCTGCAGCACAGGCAGAGCTTTCCGGTAGAGCGCTCCTGCTCTGGAGCCCAGTGCTAGAGCTATTTCTTTAATTTGAGATAAATGTTATTCCTTGAACATAACAACAATAATAAAAATAGGACAAAGGCCCAATTCCCTCAAAGGAAGCAGAGCAGAGCAAGCAGGTCCATGTGTGATTTTGAAACACATGCTTGTCCAGAGCTTCACTTTTCATATTTGTAACGAGCCTCTCCCGTCTGCCTACCTGGCAGGGTCATTGCAAGGATTCAATGTGATGAAAGATGTGAAAGTGCTTGGAAGGTTTTTATTATCTTTACAAGATAAGGTGCTATTCCCAATTTTCCGGGTTCTAGGTGCTCCTCAGTGGTTTAACATACTGGCCCTTTTAGTCATTGCAGGCAAATCTTCTACCTCCTCAATAAGACTGTCAACTCTTAGATGGCAGAACAAGAAAGCTGTCATAATTAATATTCAAGTGGCCGGCTGTCTTGTTTAAATGGCTGTTGAAGTGATACTTTCGGTCAAGTGTATTCATCACAAAGAAAATTAATCATCACAGTCGTTGTAAAAACAGACGGAGGGCTCACATGGACAGATTTTTGTTGTTGATATTGAACTCTCAAGTGAGCTCAGATTAAACCAAAGAGAGCACATAATATTTTAATGCAAAATATTTTCTGACTATATATTATGAACATGTCATCAAAGTAGATTAAAAGGGAATTGATCACTAGAATTTTATTACTCAAACTTAGTTAAAAATAAAAAAAGGTTCTTACCCTTATCAGAACTTCAATGTACATGCTTGTTAAAGCAACTCCTAAGGTAACATCTAGTTCCACAATTAGGTACATAGATGTCATCTTCCTAAAGTATGCTGGGCAGTACTTAAGGAAAACACATTTTTGCAGGTACCATAACATCCAAACATAAGACAAAACAAAACAAATGATGTAGCCGAAGTACAATGGATAGTAATAAAGTGGCAAAATTTAGTTTAAGCAAAACTTCCAAATTTTCTCCTTTCTGTTTGTATTATTCTATAACCCAAAATCAAAGTTGTTCTGGGAATTATATTTTTAAATTTTAACTTGAAGATATATTTTAATGCCCAAATTTTAAATCATGTATCTGTCTCTAACTGAGGTTTTCTTAAGTTAGGCCTTCTTTCTCTTTTGGAATTGACCTTGGACCAACTCTAGCAAGTGACTCACCAGTGTGGTTGCAAAATGAAAGAATAATTTCCTAAGAGGGATTAGAAAATCTGGTACATAATGATAGGTGAGTTTGTTTCAATTCCTAGTATCTAAATTTTTCCTTTTTATAAAGAGTTGCTCACAGTTTGCAGGAATTAATAAGAGTCTGTGGGAGTTCTGAGATTTTTAAGTGGTGACTTATCTAAGACATTTTCTGTTCATATGAAACATAGGAATCTGTTGACTCTTGGCATCAGCTGTGCAATTAATCAGTGCATTTTTCTGCTTGGAAGCCTACAATGAATGAGTAATAACATTTTCAAAAATTTGCCAGGTCAAAAACTCTTAATGAGTACACTAATAGCAAAATGTCTATCAAACGGAAAGCAACTTATATCTTCACCAAGAAACTTCGGCAACACATCAGTGTGATATGTATAGTCCACTGGCTGCTATGGTAAAAACGGCATGTCTTAGAAATACCTTCAAATCCAATTTCGATAGGCAACTGCCATAGACTGAATGTCTGTATCCCCAAATTCATAAATTGATTTCCTAATCCCCCAGGGATTAAGAGATGGGGCCTTTGGGAAGCTTTAAGATCATGAATGAGATCAGTGCCCTTTAAACGGAGATTCCAGAGAGTTACCTCTCCCCTTTCACCCTGGGAGGACGCAGCAAGAAAACGGTCATCTATGAACTAGGAAGCCGGTCCTCATCAGACGCAGGATCTTGGCGCCTTGACCTTGGACTTGCCAGCCTCCAGAACTGTGAGAAACAAATGTTTGTTGTTTAAGCCACCCAGTCTATGGTACTTTTTGTGATAGTGGCTGGGACACACAAGACAGCAATAAAATCAATTTCATTAGATAATATGACAAAAACTGCCACTAGAAGCTGACTTACTTCATTAATGACTTGGAGTCTAAATAACTTTTAACTATTTTCAAAAATGAAAACACATGGGTTTTTAAAAATTTATGTTCTTCCTCTTATACTTTTTTTTGTTCTTCTATTTCTTCTTCTCCACACTATTTTGAAATAAATTTAGACTTACAGAAATGTTGCAAAATAAAAGAGTTCATATATACTCTTCACTCAACTTCTGATGTTAAAAACTTAACATAACCAGTGTACAGTTATCAAAACCAGAACATTTACCTTGCCACCATGCTATTGAATAAGCTACAAGCTTTCACCAGTGCCTTCCCCACTCCCCCACCCCCAGCCAATGTTCTTTTTCTGTTTCAGGATCCATCTAGGATCCACTTTGCATTTAGTTGTCTCCTTAATCTTCTTAAATTCATGACAAATCCTCCATCTCTTCTTCACTTCAAGACCTTGACGCTTTTAACAAATACTGGTCCAACGTTTTGTTGAATGTCTTTTGATTTGGGCTTCTCTGGTGTTTTCTAATGATTTGTCAACAGTTATTAATTTTGGCGAGAATGTCACAGAAGTGATGTTATTTATCATTAGACTTTTTACAATTGCTAGTCAAAATAGTATTTTTTCAAAGGGACTTAGTTCTTTGTTCCTTATCCTTTTCAGTGTAGCTTATTCATTTGTAACCCAGTTATATGTATTTATTATTACTTATATTTCATACTGGTTGATTTTAATTATTTAAAATTAATTTTAGTGATTTTTCTATTATTTGAGTATGTAAAACATCTGTATGTTTCTAAGAGCCTTGTCTAAATTCCTTGTGTTAGAGTTCAGCTTTCTCCACATCCCCCCCCCATAGAATGGATTATGCTACATTTTTATTTTTGTCAGTTTAATTGAAATGTCATCTTAATTTGCATGTCTCTAATCATGAGTAAATTTGAACATTTTTTATTTAAGAGCTTATATTTTTCAAAGGAATTGCCTGTTTACATTACTTTCTTATTTTGTTATTAGAAAAAAAAATAACCACTTTTAAAAGACCAGAAATTGCCACCAGGGTGGGTCCTGAAATTAAATTATACTAATTTAAACATTTATTTAGATAGGAGTTCCAAACAAGGTCATTTTCATAGGAACAGGGAGTAAGGTTTTAAGATGACTTTTTATTCAGTCACTCATCCATTCGTACATTCCACAATAATTTGAAACTAAAACTAAGTCACTAAAAGCCACTAAAGGAAAAGAGATGTGTCAACCGTAAGCAAAACAAGCTTTGCAGTACAGGTAGGACTGCAGCGCTCAGTGAAGGCACAAAGGAAAAAAACAGTGGTTCATTCTATCGTTTGATGAAGAAACAAGCAGTTAGAAAAAGCTTTATATAGATTAAGAAATGTGAGGTAAACTGAAGGAGGTACTCTCATTTAAATATACAATTTCCATGCTTAATAAATGTTACCATCTCACTTTCTGCCCATAATGAATACCAGTAGATACTGTATCCACTAAAGGACAAACCACTTTTGAAAAATACAGCACCCATATTCAGAATCTGTATTTACCTCCAATCCTATCCTATATCCCATCACATCTCTATGAGATACAGAGCAATAATTCTCATTTAACTTAAGTACATCCTATAGCAGACCCCCCCCCCCAAAAAAAAGGGAAAGAAATAATGTTACTTTTACTGTTCTTTTCTGATAAAACCTTCTGAGGTCCAGTTAATATATAAACCTTCCATGCATTTTCCTCCAACCTTCCCACCCCAGTTCCCAATCTTCAAGTAAATAATACTTCAAAGTTTGCTGTTACAATTTGAGGCTTTCCATTGTCTTCTAATTACACTATAATGAGTTGTTTTGAATAGATGCAGAGCTTGTCATCTATTTTTTAAGAAAAAACCTTTAAATATGAGTCCTATGAGCCAAGTATCAGTTGTTTATTGTGAGAAATATGAAGTCAATCAATCCAAGATAGTCAATACTTGTGAATTTCAGGGAAGCAACATTTGCTCATTAGTCAAAACTCATCACCAAAATACAGGCACAGTTCCAAATGTACATTCTCACTTCTACTACCTCAACTCTCTCTGACCCTACAAATCCCACACATTCTTTAAGACTTACCATAAGACCTACCAGCTCCCTCTGAGAAATGTTTTTCTGATACTTCCTGACTCTGCCCCAAATCAATTACAACTTCTTAGCTCCCATAACAGACTATATTATTCCATAACATGGAACTGATTTATTCTGCTTGTACATATGTCTCTTCCCCCAAGAGATTATGAGCTCCTATACCTACAAATTTAGGTATCTTTATCTTTCATAAATCATACCTTTCATAATTTTATCTTAGTACCTAGAACATGTAATAAATAATTTATTAATTAAATATTGATATAATAAAATTAATAGTAAATTAATGATATTTTATATTGCTGAAGTAAAGTAATATGGAGACTGTTATACAGATTTTTCATTTGGAGAATATTTTGCAATTATGCACCAAATTAAAAAACAATAACCCACAAAGAATTTAGAGTAAGTGTATGGCCTATGCCTGAAATATAATTCACTTGTAGACACATGATAACTCATAAGATGCACTCATACTCAGAGAATTATAAAATATATCAATAATAAGATACCACTGTTCAATTATTCAGGTTTCAAAGATGAAAATGTTTGATAGGACAGTGTACTAGAAAGAATGTAAAAGAAATGGGAACTCTTACATTCTTGGAAAAAGTACACACTGAATACATTTATGGATTGCAATTTGTCTCCATCTTTCGACACTTAAAAAGCCACTTCTCCCAAATGTCTTTTCTAAATATTAGCTTCCTGATATGGTTGCAGACGGTAAGCTAGTAACATTTGCACAACATATCAGTACAACTTCGATTACATGCTATTTGATCCTAATGATACTAATCCAGTCATAGGGAACTAATTGAATTTTGGCACATCTCTTATTACAAAGAAATGTCTTGAACTTTAAAAAATTATTAACTCAACATGTACTGAAAGATCCCTGAAATTTATTGTTTGAAATTTAATTACATGAATTTATAATATAAAAAATTTAACACACATGTATAAGAATATTAAATTATATTAAAATCTCTGTGATGGAATAAAAGAATGTGCATTGCTTATGTTTATAAATTAATGGACTCTTTCTGAAAGGGTACACAAGAAACTGATATTGGGTATAGTCTTAGGGAGAATTAGGATGCTGAATAGGAGAGAGAGATTTACTTTAGGCTACAATTTATTTTGTACTTTTAAAACTTGGTACTATGTGTGCATATATATACTGATATATATATATATATATAAATTCTTCCAAATAAATGAGGAAAAAATACAATTAAATATATGAATTTTGCTTTGGCTAAAGAAGTATTTATTACTAAGACTGATTAAATACAAAATAAAGACAGTGAAGGAGATACACTAGAACTGGAAATGTCATTTCCAAGTAGCCAACAGGATATAGTCTTAATGCCCTGAGTCAGAAGACTTCATCAGAATCATACCTGCTTAAGGCCTAAGAACAGAATGTTCCTACCAAAAAGAGTTTAAGGTATTGATAAGACTTATCCTCTGCAACAACAACCAAGATGACGGCATAGGTAAACACCTGAATTTGCTGCCGCGCACAACCACATTAAAACTACAACTAAAAGACAAAACAAATATCATCCAGAACCATGGGGAGGCTGGCTGAATGGAAATTCTACAACTAGAAGAAAAGAGAAAAGCGCATTGAGTCCGGTAGGAGATGCAGAGTTGTGGAAGTGCGGAGGTATGGAGCCGTGCATAAGGGGCTGACAGCTGGGTACGTGTTGTCTTTTTCAATCAGGAGGGAGATACAAGCTCCCAACTGCTCTGAACTCCAGTTCTGGGTGAGAATTTGGGGACCCAGACTCATATGGAGAGAAACTGGACTGTCTGGCATTGGGCCGGAATGTGAGAGTGGCTTTCTCGCAGAAGTGCTTACAGTGGTCATCATTGTGGCATGGGGCTGTGGGACACAGACCCCAGGACCGCTCTGAGGCAGAGCAGACTGGCAGCCATTGCGGTTTGCTCCCCCCTGGTGATTCCCTGAGAACCCGCCCCACCCAATTTATAATCCCACCCAAGCTATGCACAGAAGCTTTTGCATATGAATGGCCTGGCCTTTCTCTGGCTAAAAACCTGGGCAGACTCAGCAAGTGCCAAAGCCCCACTGAAACAAGTCCTGCTCCATAAGGGTGTCTCCATCACAGAAGTTCTCCCATTGTAGATACAACTGGTCCTCACAGACAATTGGCCTGGAGGTCAATTCCTTGCAGTGATACCAACAGCAATCAAGGCTTATCTACAACAAGACTGTGCACAGAGCCCACAAAGGGGTGCACCAAGAGTGTCCACCTCAGGTAAATGTCAGCCTCAGGGAGGCTGAGCCACTGGGCACTATAGGACACCTAGCACACAAAGCCACTCTATGAACACAGGGAAGCAGCCAAAATGCAGAGACAAAGAAACAGGTCACAAATGAACA
>NW_006289557.1:1920947-1955881 GCF_000327345.1 Myotis davidii | reverse complement strand
AAGATGAAGAAGAAAAAGGTAAAGATAAAAATTATGAACAACAAAGGGACAACAAATACATATCTATCAACAAGTGAATCTAAAAATCAAGTGAATAAAAAATCTAACAAATAGAATAAACTGGTGAATAGAATAGAATCGAGGGCATAGAAAGGGAGTGGACTGACAATTCTTGAGGGGAAGGTGGTGTGGGGGGTTCAGGAAGAGACTGGACAAAAATCGTACACCTATGGACGAGGACAGGGAAGGGGTAAGGGGGGGGTGTGGGGGGGGAACCAGGTTGAGGGGAGCTATGGGGGGGAAAAGAGGAACAACTGTAATAATCTGAACAATAAAGATTTATTTAAAATAAATAAATAAAATAAAAATTAAAAAAAAAGACATCTTCTGCAATGAAAGGGGTACATGAAATAAAAATTAAAAAGTCCTAAGTGCTATAAATTTGAGATATTACTCTTATTTTAATTTTAAATTATGTAGTTTTTTTTTAAAGTGAGGCCTTAAGTTTAGTTGACATTGGGGGGGAAATAGTTAATATTAGCATATAATTGAAATAAGCTATATTAAACTTCCCTGTGCTCTTGTGGAATTTCAACAATCTTGAATATTAAAAACACAAAAGAAAATAATAATGAAGACCCCCTTTCACTTCAGCAATAAACAACCAACCCCTTTTATTAAATTTCACATTACCTGTTCTCTCCAAATAAAAATCTCCTTTAATTGTATAGTATCTATTGAGTCTACCTGTTAAATGAGTTAAGTTTTAAAAGTTCTACTCAATGCATACTTAGTGAGCATACCATGCATATCATAAAGATAACCCCTGCTCTTAGTGACCTCATATCTTGGGAGCATGAGGAAGAACAGATAACTACACAAATATTGGTGATAAGGATAGAGATGCCTGAAAACTATTGTGAGAGCAAAGATAAAGGGAGCAATTTCATTTGTCCAGGAGGGAGGTACAAGACCAAACAAAAGGGGGAAAAAAAGGAACTCCAATTTGGTGGCATTTGACAAGAATGGAGTTTTTTCCAAAAAAACTGATAGGAAAAGAAAATTTATATGTGGAATGACTTCATTCAGAGTTTAAGGGAATAAATTTTCAACAGAGGTCAAAACAAGATAGGGAATATTCAGCTCAATCCTTATGAACAACATAAGGATTCCCTAAAGGGGAGAGTGATTTTCCCTGAAGCCACATGGCTCCTAGTGGCAGTTACCACTCAAGTGAGGACACTGCCTCCAGTGCAACGTTCTTTACCTGACACCATGTGCTGTTTCTGGTTTGAGATGTGTAAAGATCAAACTTACTTTATAAAATGCATAGAAATGATTTCAGGGCATCCTTCCCTGGAAATTAAATTTTCTCTCTGCAAATTCTCTGCTTTCCAGAAGCAGAGGGCAGCCATTCATTTAAAGACCTGACAACAGTAAACATATTATTGCCTTTACAGTATTTGGTATTTACTGGTGTCAACTTTCAGAATTGGGTCTAGGAGAGAGTCTTGGCTTATGGAGTAGGCTGACTCTCATAATGGTGAGCTTTAACTGTGCACATACAAATGCTTATAGATCTATGGTCTGGACAGAGGAAGGAGAAGAAAAACTGCTCTCTGGAACCATTGATTTGAGTAGTAGTGAAGGCTTGATAGGGATGTGGTACTTTGTAAGGAAATAGTTTAGCCCTCTTTACGGTGCTTATTATACATACAGATACATTCACAAGTACACATATGTGCATATCTTTGTGCCTCTGCAGAACACTCTGCCATGTACAAAGCAAGAGCTTCGTGTAGAATTTTCAAAACTCCTCTTTGTGCACTTTCTTTCTTTTTTTTTCCTTCCTTAAACACATAAAAAGGAATCTACTTATAGTATTCCACTTTTATTCTTTCCTAAACCTATTGAGTTCTTCTGCCCATACATCTCACTGATGTTCTCCTTATAAAATCACCATATACTAGACTATTCTAGTTTCTAGCACATTTTGTCCTAATTATACAGAAAACTGTAATTATATGTATTAAAATTATTAATCACTCTCTATTTCACAAAAGTCTTCCTCCTTATTTCTAGAACAAGTTTTTTTTCTTCTCTATTTAACTTCACAGTTTTCTTTCTGGCCATCACCCAGTACTACTGTTTCTAGGGTTGCAGCCTCTAATCCTTTCACTCTCTTTACTTTTCTCAAGCATCCCTCTACAGATGTCTTAGTCTGCTGACGACTGCTGACCAGTCTCCTCCATAGTTTTAGTTGCATATTTCCAGGCTTTCCTGGAAAGCTTTACATAAATGATATGCAGGCACTTATGAAACAGCAAATCTGAATACATCCCTTTCCCCAAAATCCTATTGAGTTGCACATTTTAGTAAAAGATTCCATCATTTATACAGTTTCCAAATAATAAAACCTGTAAACCATCCAAGGCTCCTCTTGCTAACTCACCTCCCATCAGTCGGAGGCTATTAGAGATATTATTATTTTTTTATTGCTTAAAGTATTACAAAGGGTATTACATATGTGTCCATTGATATTATTTCTTTAACATCTCTTACCTTCATCTACTTTGTTCCTATCTTCTTTCAGGCCCTCATCACTTCTTGCCTGACTACTGTAACATTATTATGAAAGACAATCCAACTGTCAACTATCTTCAATTTACCCTCTGCACTGCTAAAATAATCACCCCAAAACTCAAATCCCTGAAGGATTTTGCTGTTCAGAAACTTTTCAGAGCATTCAAGATGAAGTCAACAACTTAAGCCCCCCCAAAAAACCCTAAATAACTTGCCTCATCTTCCTCCGTCTCTGTCCATGAACTTAACACCATTCATATCCTTGAGGCACACAGTTTCATGTGTGTGTATCTTTGCACATGTTGTTCCCCTTGCTTGGACACCCTGCCTTCTTTTATATCCCAGTGAATACATGTACCCAACATTAAAAAATTGGGTCCAGAATGACCTCCATCAATACCCTTCCTTGAATAGGTTAGGGCTCATCTCTGTATATTTCTTAGCATAGAACTTTCACATAGCAAACTTTCATTTGTTTAATTTATAACCTTTATGTCTGATAGAGTTATGGAAAAAACAAAGTATTTGTTGAAAATTCAGCCAAATAATCATACAAACAATTGCAACTATGATTGGTGCCTAAAAGGAAAGTTCGTGATGCTATAGTGTCTAAAGTAGGAGATGAGGATTGATCTAGTTGGAAGAATCAAGAAAAGCTGAAGAATTTGTCATCTCATGCCTTGTATCACAATTAGTTGGGCATATCTTTTTTATACATTTCCTCACCTCAAACACACACACACACACACACACACACACATACATGCACAGTTTATTCCTTTTTATGGCAAGTATGAAATGTATTAGTACTATTAGTAACAGTAATAATAATACTATTATTACCACCTGCCTCTATACACAGACTCTGCTCAGAACATAAGAAATGGTCTCCAAATACCTGCTGGATTAAATCAAAAGTTTCACTCAGTGTCTTAGAATAGTTACATGGTTTTATTTTTTTCAAGATTGAATTAACCATATAGTTCATCTGAAGATAAGGGCTTAATCAAATGTATTGTAACCTAATATAGCAATCCTATGTAGTAAAAGGGTAATATGCAAATTAACCCTAACAGCAAAATGACTGGGAATCACTGGTCACTATGACACACACTGGCCACCAGGGGGCAGATGCTCAATGCAGGAGCTGCCCCTTGGTGGTCAGTGCACTCCCACAGGGGGAGTTCTGATCAGCCATAAGCCAGGCTGCCAGCTGCCAGCACAGCGGTGGTGGTGGGAATCTCTTCTGCCTCCTCAGCAGCACTAAGGATGTCCGACTGCAGCTTAGGCCTGCTCCCCACTGGCAAGTTGATATCCCCTGAGGGCTCCTGGGCTGCCAGAGGGATGTCTGACTGCCAGCTTAGGTCTGATCCCCCAGGGAGTGGGCCTAAGCCAGCAGGGGGACATCCCCTGAGGGGTTCCAGACTGCGAGAGGGCACAGGCCGGGCTGAGGGACCCCCCTGAGTGCACAAATTTTTGCACTAGTTATATATAAAAGCAACATGTATTGTGCATTCTCTTTCCTGAAAATCAATGACACACCTTCCAGATGGTTTCAGGTATGAGAAATATAAAGGAGTTCTTGAAACGAGTGAAAAGAAACTCAAGCTAAGAGAAAATAAGTGTTTTGAACACTTTAGTTGACTAGTCTAACATAATATTCTTGGAAGACCAACAGGCAAAGGACCTGGATAAAGAAATTTCTAGAGCACCAATCTGAAAGGCCTCCTACTCCCTGAATTTGCAATTGTTTCCATTTCTGATTGGATAGGTTAATTGACATTTTTTTCAAATGGATGGTCCAAAATGATCTGGTTTCTACAGCTTTAAGCAAGTGAACACTGAATGTATCTGATCCAGTGGATATGCAAGTCACTGGATAATGCTTCTAGGACAGCCGTGGGTAAACTATGGCCCGCGGACTGGATCCGGCCCGTTTGAAATGAATAAAACTTAAAAAAAAAAAAAAACTGTATCCTTTTAAAGACCGTACCCTTTTATGTAATGATGTTTACTTTGAATTTATATTAGTTCACACAAACACTCCATCCATGCTTTTGTTCCGGCCCTCCGGTCCAGTTTAAGAACCCATTGTGGCCCTTGAGTCAAAAAGTTTGCCCACCCCTGTTCTAGGAGCTAGCACTGAATAACCCTCTACAGTGTTCTGGGCTTGTGTAAATTTTCCATTTGGATTCAAATGTTATTTACATTTTAGATCTATGTTATCTTTTGATCCAATGCCTCTCACTTGAAGAAATTCAGTGGTTAAGACTTGTGCTTTCAAATCAAACCGGACTGGTTTTAACTTCTCAACCCTGACACTTAAGTGATTCACTTCTCCAACCTTTTTTTCTTGCCTGCACACTAGTGTGAGTATTAAAATGATTGTTGCCAGAATTAAATGAAGTAGAATATCTTAGTATGGTGCCTGCCAGAGAATAAGTGCTCACTAAATTATGGTAATGATCATGGAGGTGGTGGGGATTGTATTGACATTGATAACTCTGGAATAATCTTCCATTAATAATCCTTTTCTTATTTAAAAATATGTCCAGCAAAGTCAATCATCTGTTATTTAAGGTTATTTTTATAACTACTCTACAACATCTGTCTAAATAAGAACTATTTTTGCTTGCGGAAAGAATCAAAGAAAATTGGACTTAGAGTAGAACAGTTTTAAAGATTTTTATTTCATCAAAACTCTGTAAGAAGAGACTGCTAATGGATAAGGGGTTTCTTTGGGGGCTGATAAAAATGTTCTAGATAGACAGTGATGACTCTTGCATAGCCTTGTGAGTGCACACACACACACACACACATGCGCACGCACACACACACACACAACAACCCCTAAACCGGGGCTCTTCAAACTATGGCCCGCGGGCCACATGCGGCCCACCAAAAACATTTATCCGGCCGCCCGGTGTTTTTGCCACAGCTGCCTGTCCTGCTTAGCAGCCAACTCATCCCGGGCCCGCAGTGTGCATGTGTGGAATGTCTGAGGGACAGTGAACTGGCCCCCTGTTTAAAAAGTTTGAGGACCTCTGCCTAAACTATACCCCTTAAAGGGATTGAATTTTACGATATTTGAATTCAATCTAAAATTTAAAAAACTCTATAAGAAAAATATGTGGGCCTTTTGTACAACTACAAAATTGCTTGAAATGTTTGAGGCTTCAGAGCCGTACATTCCTAAGTCAAATCCCAATGTTACTAGTTACCAGCTATGTGTGTCCATGGACAAAGTTCTCAACTTCTTTGAGTTTCATTTTCCTCATTTGTAAAGCGAGACTAATAAACTGCCTTGCAGAGTTGTGGTAACACAATATAAGGGGCTAGAAGAAGAAAATGCTTAATGCCGAGTTTAGCACTAAGAGACTCCCCACAAACAAATTCCTTGTCTCTTTTCCCCAGGATTTGAAATCTGCTTAACAAGGACTAGTGTATGTTTAAATGATTAAATCATTTAAGAATTAAATCATAACATGGTATAAATCACCTACTGACCATTCCTGTATTTAAATGTATAATCTATAAATGCAAAAAACAAATACCTTTTTTACCATTGTTGGTTTGTCTTTAATCCAAGGCATCACTTAGACACTCAGCATTAGGGCTCCATTCTGGATTAGTAAGCCAAGGTCACACCTTTTCCATTTTAGTAGTTAATAGGTTTAACTATGAAAAAGTCCAACACCAAAGGTGAAAAAACAGCATGCATCAGGATTTCAATTATATTTGAAAAAGAGATACACAGGGGGTGGGGAGGAGGGAAGGCATAGGCACAAAAATACAACCGTGGCTATTACTCAGTGAACATGGTGGCTACTGGCGATTGGGGGGAGGCAGGACAGTTTGTTCAGAGGATGATCTCTGGAATTGGACTTGCTGGGCTTCCCTTCTGCTCTACCACTGACGGCCAATGACGCCTTTGTGCGTGTCACAAGCCTCTCCAGACATCACTTTCTATTTATATAAAATGAGGACAATAATATGTCACACAGTAAAGCTTAACTGAGGTCATGTATATCAAGCACCACAAGGTACAGTACCTGTGAAAATTAAACACTTCACAGATGTTATCATCAATTTCTATTCCTGTATTTCTGGATATTTTTAATTTTCTAAAATTAATGTTGAATACTTTTAAAATCAGAAATAAATATTTCTTTTTTTTACTATAAGCATGTTTTTAAATTAAGAATGCTAAATATTCAAACTACAACTCTTGAGGTTACAGCATCAAAAAATACTTCTTCCATCTGGCCAGCATGGCTTAGTGGTTGAGCATTGACCTATGAACCAGGAGGTCATGGTTACATTCCAAGTCAAGGCACATGACCTGGTTGTGGGCTCGTGGGCTCGATCCCCAGTGGGGGGCATGCAGGAGGAAGCCGATCAGTGATTCTCTCTCATCATCGATGTTTCTGTCTCTCTCTCCCTCTCCCTTCCTTTCTGAAATCAATAAAAACTATTTTTAAAAAGTACTTCTTCCATAGCCTACTATATGAGCTTCATGCTTGAATTCAGTAAGCATGCTGTTATTATTCTCAGTACTTCTAATATCAAATGTTGAAATTTTCTAAAAAAGCATAAGCTATGAATTGGATGGAATTTTCTGATTCCCTACATAGACTTACAAGGATTGCAATATGACTTCTAGGAAGTGGATTTCGTAATATTCCCAAGGCAGCTACCAGGTAGTTTTTTTGAAAAGTATACCAAGTTAGCCCTGACTGGTTTGGCTCAGTGGATAGAGCGTCAGCTTACGGACTGAAGGGTCCCAGGTTCGATTCCAGTCAAGGGCATGTACCTTGGTTGCGGGCACATCCCCAGTAGCGGGTGTGCAGGAGGCAGCTGATGGATGTTTCTCTCTCATCGATGTTTCTAACTCTCTATCCCTCTCCCTTCCTCTCTGTAAAAAAAAAAAAGAAAAGAATACCAATTTACAATTTTATTAGATGTGCCTATCTTTGCTTCTAGACCCTTTAAGTGATATTTTTAAAATAAAAATAAAATGCACTTTCATTTTGGGGGTCCCTGCATCAATTATAAACTCAGGGAAAGGGAGAGACCAACTATCCAGATATGCAAAGAAAATAAAATGAGATGCGTACAATTTTCTAATTCCCAAACTTTTACTGCCTCTTTCCAACAGCAGAGTTTAAAACTTACTAGGACACACACACACACACACACACACACACACACACACACTAACATATTGGATTTTTAAATAATTTTCCTAGCCTAATTAAAATCTAATTATTTCTTAGGGAATATGATAAAAAATGAAGTCTATTACTGTTTCTTGTGGGATTTTTGCTTACTTATTTATTCTTCCAGAAAGCAATGTTTGCATTTTCAAAGTAAAGTCATCTGGGGACACCAAATCCTGACCATATTTATATAATATGACACTTCGCAAGCTGCAAACACAATCTCATATTGCTTTCTCTAACCCTATTTCTCCCACACACCTTCACAAGGGAACAAACGCTGGATGTAAATATCTATCCCTGAAAGGCATTTTATCTGACATCACTATTTTCTGCAAAGAAAAATATCCCAGGGTTAGTGGTTGTTTGGGGGAAATAAATTTAAAATGGAGTATGCCCAGGAATACAAACTAATTTTGATAAAACATTGTTGAATATTTCACTACCTTCTTTAATCCCTATAATTCAGCCTAACGTAGACTTTCCAGCATCTTTCATGGGGCATTCAAGAGCCAGCACAGTCTTTATCTAGCTTTCTGACTATACCTTCTACAATATTACGTCACTCATCATTACTTTAGGCCCACAGTTCCATATCTGAAACACTTGGGAAAAGGAATTTATTGCAATTCAGGTTTAGGGGCACAAGATGGCATTTTTTAAGTAATATAGTAAATGAATAAAATATTAGCACAGGCTGTATACTGGGGCAGCACCTGTAATAAAAAAAAACACATTGATATTTCTGTATTGAAATCTACAAATATTCTCATAAGTGGAATAAATGAAGATTATAAACAGCCTCATGTAAATCCATGTCAGGTTGTGCTAAAAAATAAGTTTGCTACAAACTTAAGAAAAAAAAAAACCAAAAATTGTTTTCAGAGCTTCTTGGATTTTGAAATTATGGATAATGGATTATGAGCCTATACTTGCTTTACTTGGACATAGACTTTTGAACTTTTGAGACTTTGTTCATTTTCTTTCCTTAGCCCAGAGTGTTCACTTCATCTCTTCTAGTTTAATAAACTCTAAAGGGGCCAGTCCAAATGTTGGCCCCTCCACAAGGCAGAAAGTCAGCACATCTGTCAGCACATTGTCAGCATGTCTCTCTCTACCTCTAGACTAGAAGCTCCTTAAGGAACAGTCCTGCATTTGCCTTGCCATGCGAACTGTGACTCCTGGCAGGGCATTTTACTCAAAAAAAGAAATTGATTGAATGAAGTGAGCCTACTGAAGTGAAGAATATTGACAACACAAACCAAAGCACTCAGTATCGTAGCTCCATTCCTCTTTACAAAGTGGTTTTTTACAACGTGACCGTTTTTTAAACTAGTTTTACTTCAGGGTCTCTCTTTTCTGCTCCCATACTTTTAAGCAATGCTAAGAAGAACTATAAGCAGTATAGCTGCTAGCTTTCCATTCCAGTTCAGCACTGGAGCAGACTTCAAAGAGACCACTTTTAAGTGAGTGTAGCACTCAGGAAAGGTGGGACAAAGAAGCAAGTTTCTTGTAGATTGCACTCTTTATTCTTTTCTAATTGCTTAATCATATTTGCATTATTTCTAGGAGCAGGTTTTAAGTTCTTTAGGGGATTAGAAATGTATCTTCTTTTTTGTATTCTTTGCAGTGCTCTTGGAAGACAATTAAGTGTTGCTGAATGAATTAATGTGACTGAGTAATAATAATAATGAATAAGGAAAATTAGTTTTAATTAAATATTTAGGTGAATGGAAGACCCTGACTTACTGCAAAGGTCCACATGCCCCAAGGCAGATGATGTCTGGCCTGGGTGCATTCTAAGACTTTTGCTGAGTGGACTCAGACCCAGTACTGGCACTGAGTTTGAATTTGTGTCACCCTGGTAAACACCACTCACCCCTACCCTGTGGCTCACTGAGAACCTGCCTCACACAACTCATGTACCCCCTGAAGCTCTTTTCAGTGAATAAGCCTTATGAGCAGCCAACAGACAGAAGTGGACTCAGGGTGCCTTGGCCTTTCTTAACTCAAGGAAAAACCAGGCCTAGTTCTAGTGGAAGCTGGGCTCGATGTGCAGTTTGGCCTCTCCCCCACACACCCAGCCCAGCAGAGAAAGTCACCAACCACGGATCACCTGTAGCTCCTAACAGGTAGCCCAGCGCCTGTCACAGGCAGTGTCTGATGTTGGTATGTACCAGAGACCCTCCCGAAAGGGCCCAGAACCAACACACCTAGTAGCTGACTTGAGACTACATCAGAGCACAATTAAATTGGTTCTACAATTAAGAATATTCAAATTTATAGAGATTTCAGATGTTATACAGTCCAATTCCTTCATTGTACAAAGGAAAAAAAAAACAACAACAAAAAAAAACGAACAACTGAGAGCCAGAGAAGGGAAATGAATCACTCAAGATAATTTACAACTAATAATATAGTGACTCAACTTGGAGCAGACTTCAGACCTTTCATTTCTATATCCCTTTCCAAAGGGGCTTGCTTCATTTCCTTCTATTTGTTTACCAACTGTGTGGCCATCACTTGTATTTTCAATGCTACTAATACATCTCATTTGCCATACCTAGGATACAGGTCAACTGATTCACCAAAGTATGCATTAGTCAGATTCTGAGCATTATTAATTCCAATGATAGCTATTCTCTAATAATGTCACCATTCTGTGTTAGAAGCAGACAGATTGAAAGACAGGCGTGTGTTTATTCAGCTGTACTTACACCCCTCCAAACACATGCACTGATATTCTTACTCATCAATAACAACAAACTGTTTTTTTAAAAAAATTGGCACTGTTACCCTAGCCAGTTTGGCTCAGTGGATAGAGCATTGGCCCATGGACTGAAGGGTCCCGGGTTCGATTCCAATCAAGGGCATGTACCTTGGTTGCAGGTTCCCTGGCTCTGGTCTGGGTATGTGAAGGAGGCAACAATCGATGTGTCTCTCTCACATTGATGTTTCTCTCTGTCCCTCCCTCTCCTTTCCACTCTCTCTAAAAATCAATGGAAAAATATCCTCGGGTGAGGATTAACAAAAGAAAATTTAAAATGAATTAAAAAACTGGCACTATTAACCTAAATATTGAAAAGGAAAACTAATTCCCATACCTGATGTACAATATGTCCCTATGGCAATAACTCATTAAAATACAACTACCACTCTTGAAACTTGAAAAAAAAAGTTCACTTTGGTTTGTTTTCATGAAAAAAGGCCTTTCTTAGATCTTTATGGTATGTTCTTACTATAAACTACCACTGTTTTTCTTATTTGACATTAAAGTGGATGTTTTAGGTTACGCTTCCTTACACCATACCATGCAAGCCAATGACACTAACAGTTGCCAGGCTAGGAAACCTAGACTTTTATTATATCAAAGCCCTTTAAAGATTTTCATTCAAGGTTTGCTGTAATCAAGTATGTATTTCTAAAGGGTGACTCTGCTACCAGTATTAAGATGGAGGAGACTGAGTTATTCTGACATTAAATTGTCAGAAGGAAACTAGGACAAATGCAGTGGAGATAGAGATAAGGGAACAGGTTGAGGTACTGAGGATGTGCAATTGGTAGAACTTTGTAACTAATCAGTTACAAAGACTGAAAGAGAGGAAGAAGCAGTGATGTCCAAATTCCTGGCAGTATGCTAAATAGCAAAGGAGCTCAGCTCAAAAAGGAGACAGGTGTAGACAATTTTTCTTATATTAATAATAGAATAATGTCCATTCTCGGTAGAATATGTGAAGTGCCACCTATGAGAAACAAAAGGGAGTAAAATCACATTTGCAAATAGAAAAAAGGAAATGGAGCATAGCATGATGTCTTGGCTAGGCCACAAAGAAAGGGAAAGGGCTTGATTTTGAAAGAACAAATAGTCAAACACAACTACAGCATCATGTCAGAAAGGTAGGTTAGAGCTCACAGTGAAGAATTCCCAATACATACCAAGAAAGTTCAGAGTTAATTCAAGAAAACCAGTTGTCAGCGAAGGCTTTCCAATGGATTTAATAAAATGAAAAAATGCACATTAAACTATTTCAAATATGTTAAAGAACACAAACCTCTTTTTGTTTCTTTCTTTTAAGAAAAAAGCAACATTTATAGCTCCACTGATTTTAGTTTCCTTTCCCTAGAGTACATGTGACTGTGAGCTTTAGAGTTAGCTAGGTCAGGAGCCCTAACCGCTGAGAATGGAGTATATATACCATCCTATATAATAAAAGGCCAGCAATCATAATGGTGTAACGACGGGAATGACCTATTGACCAGTTGCTATGAGGTGCACTGACCACCTTTTGGTCCCTCCCCGCAACCTGTAGGTTCCAATCACTGGATGGCCAAAGGGGAGCCAGGGTGAGTGGAGGCAGCAGGACGGGACTGGGGACTGGTGAGTGGGAAGAATGCCGACCTCTTGGTCCCTCCCCCTGGCCCGCAGGCTCAGATCAATTACCCGGCCAACAGGAACCAGGGTGGGTGGACATAGTGGGGCAGGACTGGGGACTGGCGAGCAGGCGGAAGATGGCCCTGATCACAGGCTAGGCCTAGGGACCCTACCCTTGCATGATTTCATGTGCTGGGCCTCTAGTATTAAATGAAAACATGATGGATAAAATTCTAGAACTTCTGCTTCAAATCATGGCAAAGCAACTGTGATAAAGCTTACTTCTTTGACATAAACAACTCACATGTTCAGCAGTTGCTCATACAATGATGACTTTGCATGCCAATACCATCTTCCTCCTAGCTTAGTTCCAGCTGTTGCCAATGGTCTGACACTGGAGACTGAGGAGAACCAGGTTAATTTAATTTATTATTGCTTCCTAAAGAGTAAAAATGAAGCTAAACCCAAAGAAGAAAAATGGCAATGTTTGAGGATGGCATCTTTTTTTAACAGTTTTTTTTTAAATTTAAGTATAATTTGTATACAATCTTTTATTGGTTATATTAGATTCAGGTGTACAATATGATGGTTCAACATTTTAATACCTTACAATGTGATCACCCCACTAATTCTGGTAATCATCTGTCACTGTGTAGACTTATATTGTTGACTGTATTGCCCTTCCTCTTTTCACCCATCCCCCACCCCCTCCCTTCTGGTAACCATCACTTTCGTCTCTGTTTCTATGAGTCTGTTTTTGTTTTAGATTCCACATATAAGTGAAAGCACACAGATGATGACATCTGATAGAAGTTGGCTAATTTAAGTGTGTGAACACAATTAAATCCAAATAAAGGGCATGGGTGATGCTTTATTAGCAGGTGTATATCATTAGTGTCTTGAAACAAACAGAGAAACTACATAATTGTTCAACATTTAACTGATATTATCAATAGATGAATGCAGTGGTAGGTAGTTTGTCAATAGATATAGTGATCTGTAGTACACCTTAGTAGTTAAAGCTTGGACTTTGGAGCCAAGCTGCCTGGATTGGAATGCTAACTTCTCTATGCCCCAGTTTCCTTATCTGAGAAAATAGGGATGATAAAAATACCTATATTATAGAATATTGTAAGTATTAAAAGAGGTAATACATCTCAAGTTTAAGAAACGTGTATAATAAGACATACACATTTTTTATTAATAATGATTACCACTTAGTGTGCCTACATTTTTTTAAAGTTCAAGTTTTCTGTATATCACAAAAAGAAATATTAGCTAGTTTAATAGGAAGGAGAGTTTTCTTAAGACAACAACTCTTTTTAGTTAGGATTATAGTTCCAAAGGTAATTAAGAATGTAGTTCTGAAGGAGATGAGAGGAGATGTGAAAAGAAAGAATGGAGTTGTGTCTTAGTTCAGCTACTGTAGCAAAATACCACAGACTGGGTAGTTTATAAGAACCAGAAATTTATTTCTCAGACTTGTGGAGGCTGGGAAGTCCAAGATTAGGGGTCCAGCCTGGTTGAGTTCTGATGAAGGCCATTTCCTGGTTCATAGTTGGCACTACTCTCTGTGTCCTCACAGAAGCGTCTAGGGACCTCTTTGGGCTCTCCTTTGTAAGGATGTTAATACTATTTATGAGGGTTGTGCTATTATTAACTGATTACCTCCTATTAACCTTAGGCATTGGGTTCTAAACATATGAATTTATGACACAAACATTCAGACCATAGCAGAACTGATACCGTGTAATGTTCAACTAAATACCAAAGAGAAATGGGGTCAGTGAGAAATTCCATGTGGTGGGTTGGCAAAAGTAATTTGTGAATATAAAGCTTTCCCATCTTCCAAAATCTTCAACAGTATTTGGCCACGTTCTGAGTTTGAGGTATCTAGGAGAAATACAGCTTCCCTAGAAAAATCACCAGAAAGACGAGGAATGAGGAATAAAAATTTCATCCATTTTAATTTTCATCTCAAAAGGTAAAATAATCCCTAGGTTATATTTATATCTACTTTTAAAATATATTTAACATATTTAATATTCTTGATGACACCTGACACCATTTTCACCATTTTTGTATAGTAGATGATCACAAAGTTTTGAAGAAACTTTGAATGAATGAATATATGAGATTATGTGTCAGATAGATGAGATTTCCCCTTAAGGAACTCTTGGGAAAGACACAATCTCTATGTAACCTTAATGTCATTGGAATTTAGAGGATGCTTTATAATTATTTATAGGGTAGATGAATGGGTATAACCATAGAAATAAGGACAATGGAACCAAGTCTAAAAACTAGACCATGTATATAGTCTTACAACATCCTGAAGCTCAGGCTGCTCTAGTCCTTCCTGAAATGCATTTTCTAGGTCCACTTCAAGTATTCTGGGGAAGACTTTCCAACACAAGCCAGCAGTTGGAGTAGCAGGTGGTTTTTGATAGGTCAGACAATATATGATTGGAATGGAATTATTGTCTTACCTACTGTAAAAGTACTTTGAACAGAGCTTATCACATAGTAAATACTAAAAGTAAATGTTAATC
Organism: Myotis davidii; assembly: GCF_000327345.1. Classification (NCBI taxonomy): domain Eukaryota; kingdom Metazoa; phylum Chordata; class Mammalia; order Chiroptera; family Vespertilionidae; genus Myotis; species Myotis davidii. The sequence goes on along the minus strand of NW_006289557.1, from coordinate 1,941,155 downwards.
ACTGTTTATTAAATTTAGATATAGCAAGTTTGAAAAAATTCTGTATAATTTGGGGGGAGGGGGTCACTGTATGGCCTTAGGTGTATTTTGATGATATGAGAATTTCAAGAAGTGAACTGGATGCAACCATCAAATGTTTAGTGATCCTTCACCTACTATACAACCAAGAATGCCACCAAATGACTACAATGTAAAAGTGACATGTCAATTTGAAGGTGCAAAGACAAATCCAGGAGAGGATTTGTGTATTTAAGGAATTCACATGCTAGTAGGGAGGAATACCAGCAAATATTAATTGAACACTAAATGGAATAGCTCCTCTAATCTTTTCCCCAAACATATGAAGTAGGCGTTAATACTATCATCATTATACAGATAAGGAAACTGATATTCAGAATGCTTAAGGAACTTTCCCCAGATTATACAACTAGAACCAAACTGATGGAGGTTAGATTCAAATCCCAGCAGCCTGGCTCCAGATCTTACTCTTAGTCACTATTCTGTGCTGTTTTTTCAGGGCTTCATGAAAAATGTCTAGCACTGTGTGCAAGATGAATAGAAGATGAGAGATTATGGAGACAGGGAGACCAGGTATTGAAATAGTAACAAGGACCAGAAATACACAATAATCATGAAGTTGGAGATTATTAAATAAATGAAGGTGATACTGGGGAAAAAGGAGCTAATAAGACCTAGTGACCACCTGCCATTGAGAGTCCAGAATATTGGAGCAATCACTTTATATGCAAGAAATGTTGAAATTCTAACAACAGTATGTGGTGGGTGCCCCCTGGATAGGGCAAGTGCTTCCATCTCTCTAAAGTCCTCAACACTGTCCATTGTCTTCCTGACCATCCCAAGTCTTTTAATCTCTAGATTTATCAGTCATAATTTTTCATTATTTTTTAAATACATTGTTATTTATTTCAGGGAGAACGAGATAGAAATATCAATGATGAGAGAGAAACATTGTTTGGCTGCCTCTTGCATGCCCCCTACTCAAGCCCACAACCCAGGCATGTGCCCTGACTGGGAATTGAACCATGACCTGGTTCTTAGGTCAAAGCTCAACCACTGACCCACGCCGGCCAGACAGCCATAATTTTTCAAATAATATTTCCAAAGCAAGTCTTTTAGCTTCTGTCAAATAGGAACATAGAATGATACTGAGCAATTTCAGAGACATATTCCGCATCTTCTTTCTGAAAGAAAAAATCACTTTATTAAAAACAAAATCTCTGAAAGTTTATTAGAAAAATCATCTCCAACAATTACCAGGAATGTCACAAGGTGGCAGCAAAGTATAGCATAAAATCAGTTTGAGCAGCCGTCTTGAGGGCACCTTTATGAAATATTCTCAGATTCAATATTTTGTTGTTGTTTTTTGTGTGTTTTTTAAATATATTTTATTGATTTTTTACAGAGAGGAAGGGAGAAGGATAGAGAGTTAGAAACATCGATGGGAGAGAAACATCGATCAGCTGCCTTCTGCACACCCCCTACTGGGGATGTGCCTGCAACCAAGGTATATGCCCTTGACTGGAATCGAACCTGGGACCTTTGAGTCCGCAGGCCGACACTCTAGCCACTGAGCCAAACCAGTTAGGGCAGATTCCAATATTTTGTATATATACTGTACACACTCATTTATACCAGCTATATAATTGTCATCTCCACATAGCACTTCACAGTTTACAAACCTCCTACAAATACTACCTCTTATCATATTCTCATTGTCCCTATATGAAGTCCATGAGGATCATGACTTTTGCAGAGAAAACCAAGCAGTTTTACTACAGGTACATGAAGTGCCTCAGAGGCTCAAAGATAAGGCAAAGCTCAAAACTTAGTCACTGTTTCTAGTAAGAAGTGCTCCATGGGAAAGATAACATGAATGGGGATACTGTACTTTCAACTTCAGAAGGGACAAAATCTAAGATAATTGATAGAACTGGTGAAACTTTAGAAGAAGAAAAGGTAAAAAGAAGAAAGGAAGGAAGGAAGGAAGGAAGGAAGGAAGGAAGGAAGGAAGAAAAGAAGGAAGGAAGGAAGGAAGGGAGGGAAGAAGGAAGGAAGGAAGGAAGGGATGAAGGAAGGGAGGGAGGAAGGAAAGAAGGAAGGAAGAAAGAAAAGAAGAAAGAGAGAAAGAGAAAAAGAGAAAAGGGGCTTTTATTATTTTATAAAAACAATGACTAAAATATTTCACCAAGACAATTATAAAAAGCAAAACCTGAAAAAAGTATGCCCAAGGGAAAAAAACGCATTTATCTTCCAAATGATACTTGTATTCATTTCCTAGGGCTGCTATAACAAACTACCGCTAACTGGGTGGCTTAAAACGACAGTTGTAGAGGACAAGTCCCAGATCAAGGTGCCTGCAAGGGCTCTAGGGAGAGCCTTCCCTTGTCTCTTCAGCTTCTGCTGGTTCTGGGCCTCCAATCCTTGCATCCACATTCACTTGACCTTTCTCTCGGTGTTTCTTATAAAGACACTGTCAGCGGATTAAAGGCCTACCTGGATAATCTAGAATAACCTCATTTTGAGAATTACACCTGCAAAGACCTTTTGTCCAAACAAAGCCATTCTCAGGTACCAGGGGTTGGGATTGGGACATATCTTTTTGGGGTCCACCATTCACTCCACTGCAATGCTCTCATTACTTCAGTACTTGCACCTGCCCATGGGGCCCTCACAGACCTACCTATTATGGACACCCCATCCTCCCACAGGTTTAGTTGCCACAGGGCCCTAACATCTCATTTCTCTTCCAGAGTCTGACACCATCTGGCTGTGCGACTTTGTACTCTCTGCTTGGGTCAGTCTCCTCATCTGTCATATAAGAAAGCTAGACCAGCCAATGGTCACAAAGTCAAAGGCATGATGAGTCTGAGAGGAAATGGAGAACAGAGAAGGCTCCAGTCACTTGTCATATTATGGTGGAACTGTCTTATCGCCCTCTTTAGTTGTACATTTGTTTATTTTCACAACATCTACTTTGAGGCAGACCGTATTTGAGGTTCTGAACTGTAGAGATGAGCAAGGCAGAATCCTCCTCTTAGGATCTCCCACAACCTGGCAGGAGAGACAGACATGTAAGCGTCCTAAAGTCCAGGGTAAACATGCTAATGACAGGTCCTCTACATACATAAACACAGCAACCAGGGGGTCAACCCTGGATGTGTGTGTGTGGACACAAGTGTGAGAGGAAAGCACCCCGTAGGGGACACACATCAGCTGCTTCTTAAGGGGTGAATAGATTTCATCATCTGAGCAAGATCCTTGGAAACAGTACATGCGGAGCAATCGAGATGTCTGAAGATGCCAACATGTGAAACAGCAAGGGATAGGTGCCTATGGAATAAACTATGCCAAAGGAAAAAAATAAAAGAGTATCATCTGGAAAGATAACCATTCACCACTACCGTGACCTGAACGCTGGCTTTGAGCCAGGCACCATGCCAAATGCCTTAGTGTCATGGTGGGCAAACTGTGGCTCACGAGCCACATGCGGCTCTTTGGCCTCTTGAGTATGGCTCTTCCTAAGCCTTAGGAGTACCCTAATTAAGTTAATAGCAATGTACCTACCTATATAGTTTAAATTTAAAAAATTTGGCTCTCAAAAGAAATTTCAATCGTTGTACTGTTGATATTTGGCTCTGTTGACTAATGAGTTTGCCGACCACTGTCTTAGTGCATTATATATTCTCACAACAGTGAGGAGACTGGCAGTGTAGGCTAAGCTGTACTGAGGTGACACGCAGCTCCCACATCTCACTTGCTTCATACCATGAATGCTTGTTTCTCACCCACACCATCTGTTGGGATTAGGTCATTCTCCAGGGTAGTCTTCTAAGTGTTAGCTCAGCATCTGTTCTACTCCATTCTTATGGCACCTACATATCAACACATGTTTTCACAATTCATCAAAAGAAAAAGGGGGCTGGAGAGTCCTGTACCAGTAACTGAATGCCTCCACACAGAAGTGACACCTCCCACATCTGCTTACCTTTCTTTTGTTAAGCAGGTCATTTGGGCGCAGGTAACTTGAAGGGAGAGGGAAATGTAATGTCTGGAATTAGAGGAGAAGCAGGTATTGGGGAACAAAAGTAAGGCTTAACACAGGCTAGCTACCATTATTATGCTCATTTCACAGGTGGAGAAAGTGAGACACAGAGAAGTCATTCAAGGTCACACAGCTGGTAAGTGGCAAAACCAAGATTTGAACCCAGATCTGACTCCAGATCTGAAAGTTTTCTTGATTGAGAAATGTGTATGCCATACACATGAGCTTGAATTTATCCCATAGGGAAAAGGGAATTATTGGAAGGTTGTAATAGCGAGAATGGGAAATTATATTTGGATTTTAGAAAGATGTGTGTGAAAACAATGACTGGGGAGGGATAAGACCAAGGCTGTGAGGCCAGAACTATGAAAGTTTGCAGAAGGGACATGATAAGGCCCTACCCTGAGCAGTGCCTAGACTGAGGGTTATGAGGAGGCAGCAGATCTAAAAGTAACTAAGAATTGGAGCACATGGGCTTAATAAGTAAGTGGATATAAAGGATGCTGACAAAGGAAGGAGGAACAGATTATGATGAACAGGGTCCTAGCTTGGGCAAGGAGGATTGGAAGTGCCATTTACCAAGACAGGATGTCAGACAAGCCATCAGCTTGACTGCATTTGCTTTCATTTTCAATGGGGAGAGGAACATAGGTGGTTCAAATCTGAACTTAGAGCATTTGAGTGGCCTGTGCAAATCCAAGGAGGGAGCTCCAGCAGACACTTCAGCACATGCATCTTACACGTATCGAAACAAGCTTTATCTATAGACACGTAGTTGGGGGAAAACATGCAAGGGTGATAGTCCCAATCATATGACTGATGAAATGGCCAAGGAGAGAGAGAGAAATGACAGTGAAGGATGGAGCAGACTCTCTGAAATAGAGAGGTTTTAAATTTCCCTGAAGGTGGGGATTTCAGACTGACTTCAAAGTATATTCCCAAGTATGCCTGACTAAGCTTGTGAAACAGAAACACACCATAGCGTTCACCATCTGGAAATAAGATTAAAACCCACTGCATTCACAGTAGTCATATTGTCTATATTGAGTAGGGTGCAGGTCCCCAAACTTCGAAGGCCTTGAAATCAAGACACACACACACACACACACACACACATACATTCCCTTTATCCTTTCATAAACTATTATATTAGTTTTGGCTTATTAGCAAAAGAATATATGTTTACTGTTAGTGATGGTAATGATATGTGTAAGAAAAATAAAAAACCTGGTTGGAATGCCAGCACACGCCCTCTTAGTAACTCTTCTAGGTTGGAAGCTGGCTTTTTGGCTGCACCCGAGGAAGGCCCGGAAAGCAAATGAGGGGGCGTGGAAAGGGGCGGGAGCAGACACAAGTTCCTTTAGGGTTTCAGGATTCCAGCTTCTCCACGGGGTCCAAATGACTCTCCGCTTTCCTTTCCGCCATTGGGGAAAAAAAAAGGGGGGGGGGTAGCTTATTAACCACACATAAACATCTTCCTTTAAACTGCTCTGAGGCTATTCCTGTCGGCAGCACAATGAATGGGCTGTGGATGTCCAATGTGAACCCCTTTCTGCCACAGAGGCCCCGATGACTTCACGAAATGGTTTTCTGTGTTCTAACAGAAAGACGGGCATTCTGGAAAGTCACTCTTTCTGCAAACATAGCGGCCTGGGAAATCTGCCCCCCAAAAGAGCTGATCATATGCTTGTTATCCCAAAATAGCACCTTCCTCCATTCTGCCGAGGTTCGGCGCAAGACTGACTCATGCAGCCCGGGATGCAGCCCGGATCGCGGCCCGGGGACCGGGGCCCGGGAATTCCGGCCGGAGCCAGCGGCCCTGCACGCCAGCAGAGCTGCAGCAACAGGCGCGCCCGCCCGGCAGCCAAGAAAGGCAAAGCTCTCCGTATCTCTCTTACTAAAGGACAGACTACGTAATAGGATTCGCGAGGCCTTGTTAAAAGAAATGCGTCGCGTTCATATTCTGCCTCTGAATCTGCCCCGTGTTCCGAAGCTGCTCCCCCGGGGTAGTCAGGTCCCTGAATTTGCTCACCACTAAAGCAACGCCACCGGCTTCTTCTTCCTCCCCAGGCCAGGTCACCACCCTCCTCCACCGCAGCCCCAGTAGCTACCTGGGTGGTCAGTGTCTGCGCATCTGCCGGTGGCCACGCCTCCCAGAGGTCTGCCCTGAGCTCTTCCACCCGGAAGCCAATCTCCGCGCCCAGGAACTCTCCTTGGCCCCAGGGGCCCCAGCACTGTTTTCTTTCTATTCAGTGTAGCAGACCAGTCTTAGCAATCTCCTTTCTACATCTCTGAGTTACCCACAGTGCCTCATGTATGATGGGCTGTTTACTGGAAAACGAATAAATGAGAATAATAAACTAGGAAACAGATTCATCATGCATCCTCAGGTATAATAATCCAGATGCGGAATGGAAGTAATTAACGAGTATAACTCTTATTTTTCGTCTTCCTTTTTGCTCATTTCTTGTTGTAAAAAGGTATTTTTAAATTGCACAGAAAGAGCTCTTTTATTTCTTCCATCCTCTCACGTCACATAACTGACAATGTTCTATAAATGACTCTTGGGCTTCAACACTTAATTAGACTTTCTTCCCTGAGTGCCCCGTTGATCTTCCTGAGGCCCAAGTGAGCACTCTTGTAACAAAGGAGAATCCACCTATTAATTTTAAAAGATCACACAGGTTCACACTCTATGTACCTTGCATGTTCAATGATGATGATGAGCTTGCAGGTGAGTGGGGAGAGAACAATGACCACAAAAACTCACCAAAAGGACACCATAAAGGAAAATGCACCATATAAGAGCACTAAGCTTTATAATGACCAACAAAACCCCCCAAAAGTGCAAAGTTGGCACGTATGTTATTTTAACCCCTTTATTTAAATGCAAGGATTCTTTGCTAAAATTACACTTCAATGAATACCACTGATTGGGTCCAAACACACAGTAACATAACACTACAAACTGGCCTCTTAGAGTAGTTTAGAAATTCTCTACTAGACTACGTTATTAAGAGCTATGAAAGCATATAGTGGCAGGTTCACAACAATTCAAAATTCTGGGGTTTTATGTAAAATAAAAAAATACAGGGGGACTCACTAACATCATAATGTAACTTTATAGAACATATAATTGGCCTACAGAGTAAAAATAGAGAACATCTTATGGTCATCTTATACTTTTCTTATATTACATAGAATAATACTTAATAAATATTAGAAGGAAGAGAGAGAGAGAGAGGGATAGAATGATGATGATGTATAGCTCTAGGAATAAAGGAATTACATTTAGAAGAGGTGTTTTTAATACTTCGATCAGCCAAGATCTGAAGTGATAAACAAAGGTCTATATTTAAGAGTCTCCTACACTTGGTGATCAGAGATAGGTAATTTGGGGAAAGATGTTCCTTTCTTCAGTGTAGGGGCTCTCATTTTCCAATGCTTACAGAACATATCCCTGAATTGGCCTTAAACATCATCTTGTGAATGGGGAGTGGAGGGGAGGGTGGTGGAGTCCTATGTAGTTTAAAACAAAACAACAGCAAAAAACTGTAGTCAATACATTTGTGATGGTTAATTTTATGAGTCAATTTTACTGGGTCACAGAGGGCCCAGATATTTGGTGAAACAATTCTGAGTGATTCTGCAAGGATATTTCTGGATGAGATTCACATTTAAATTGATAGACAGAGTAAAGCACATTGCCCTCCATAATGTAGGTGGGCCATATCTAATCAGTTGAAGGCCTGAAGGAAAAAAAAGGCTCACCTTTTCCCTGAGTAAGAGAGAATTATCCAGTCATACTTCAAATGGAAACATCAGCTCTTTCTTGTACCAAAGCAGGTACCAACCTGTTTTGGGACTTGAACTGAGACATTGGCTCTGTGGATTTGGACTTATCAGACTTGATGATCCCATGAGCCAATTCCATCTGATAAGTCTCTGTCTCTCTCTCTCTTTCTCTCTCTCTCTCTCTCTCTCTCTCTATATATATATATACACACACACACACACACACACACACACATACTAGAGGCCCCTCTCTATCTATATATATCTATATCTATCTACATAGATATACACTTATATCTATGTAGATAGATAGACACTAGAGGCCCGGTGCACGGATTCATGTATGCACCAGTGGGGTTCCTCACACCAGTGCAGGACCACGGGAAGACTCCAGGGCATGTCCAGCCTGCATCAGCCGGACCCCAGAAGCAAGCTAACTGACTGGTTGGAGTGTCTGCCCCCTGGTAGTCAGTGTGCCTCTTAGCGATGGGTCAAACAGTCAAACGAATGGTTGGACGCTTAGCATAGTAGGCTTTTATTATATAGGATATATACTTTCTTTATTAATATATATTTATTTATATATATTCTATTGGTACTGTTTCCCTGGAGAACCCTGACCTTCAGTACAATACTTACAAGTTTTATAATAGTGCATACTTCACACACTTGAGAAAAAAACACTTAATAAAATTGAAATTTTTGAAAATATACAAAATAAACAGTGTGAGAAGACATTTTAAAAGGTCATAATTTTAAAAGATCAGCATTGTTTAATTGCCATCAGATTATGTCCTGCCTCTTACACATTCAGTGTCACTTTGTTTCCACTTGAGTTAGGAGCAAATGTATGATGACAGGTTTAACCTACTTCTCCCCTTTTCCAGCCTCTCCAGCCTAAGGCATTTAGTGCTCCTGCACAGCCACACCTTATGTAGTTCTATCTATCCAGATTAAACATCACCATTGAGCCATAAAACAGTGGCTCCATCATTCTGTTTTGGGAAGGGGTCACACATGGGAATCAAATATTTGGGGCTCTTGTATTTTGGTGATTTCTCTGCAATGCATAATTTTACCTACTTCTCCTAAAATAATGCTAAAACTCAAAAGGAGTGCAGAAATTAGCTAGTTAATATTGTTTATTTTGGACATGGATAAACCAAGGCTCAGAGAAGAAAAAAATAACCTGTCGGTACCACATAGCAATCATTACCATATGTAATGAAGCCTACACTCTCAGCATGTCTTTATGATTCAAGAATAAAAAAAGAACCAAGGCCAGTGTGGCTTAGTTGGTTCAGAGTCATTCCATGCATCAAAATGTCCCTGGTTCAATTCCTGGTCAGAACGCATGCCCAGGTTTTGTGCTTGATCCCTGGGATCCCAAGTCGGGGTGCATGCAATCAATGTTTTTGTCTCACATCAATGTGTTTTTGTCCTCTCTCTTTCCCCTTCCTTTCCTCTTTCTCTGAAATCAATAAAAACACATTCAAAAAAGAATAAAAGAGTTTGGTCAGATTCCTCATGAAAATCTATGATTCTAACCCTTTCCCATAAAGCTTTTGCTTAAATGATTATACCAAGAAAATAAAACTCCGAGCCTCTCTGACCAGCACTGCCCATTTTGAGAGTACTTAGTCACTAAAAACTGAGCCACCTCCTGTCATTGAAACCATACTCCTATAACAGACGTCATCATACCATTCTCCAATCCAACACCTGCACTGATTCTCAATAGCTTGATGTGGGGGAAGGAAGAAGGAAAGGGGCAAATGTCCAAATTGCTTAGCCTGAAATATAAGGATGTCTATAATTAGAGCTCAACCTATTCTAGCAACAAACACACACATATTTATAGTACATGAATATGAATGCATAGTAGTGCAAGGCACAATACTTAGGATAGTAGACCAAAAAATAAAAATAAAATATGAGCTAGTTTGGAAGTATATCCTCCAGGCTTAGTAAAGGCTTCAGATAACTGTACCATCTTGACAACAATTTATGAGAGACACTGTGCCAAAACTACCCTGCTAAACCACTCTCAGGTGTCTGGCCCACAAAACTGTGGGATAATGGATACTTGCTTTAAGCCACTGTTTTGTGATAATCTGTTTTGAAACATTGGGTAACTTATACATCCATCACCAAATGAATGGATAAACAAACTGGTATATCCACACAATGGAATACTAAGTGATAAAAGGGGTGAATTATGGACAAGGACATTATGCTTACGATCTCAAAATAATTATACTGAGGGAAATAAACTAGTAAAAGAGAATACTTACTGTATGATTCCATTTACATAAAATTCTAAAAATCCAAACTAATCAATAATGACAGAACAGATATTGATGGATTAGGAATGTGGAGGAGGCAGAGGGGAAGGATTTGCGTGTGGGGGGTGTGGTTGAACATGGTTGTTATACTCATTGAACTTACTGTGGCAATGACGTCAAAACTTAACAAATTCTACACTTTTTCATTCTGCACCATTTCAACTTCAATAATACCTTAGAAAAGTATTTAAAAAATTATGAAAAAGTGATGAAGGCTTTGGTACTGTCCTAGAACTGTCAGGTTTGGATTGAAAGACATTCATTGAGCCAATACCCACAATGCAATGGGAAGAAGGGTGGGAAGTCTCTTGCTCTCTGTCTCCCACTAGGTGGCGCACATGCTGAAGTCTTTGTTTTTGGTGTGTGTTTTCTTTTGTTCCATTAGCCATCAGGTTTGCCTTTGGTATCTTCTCTTAAGCCTAGTTATTCTCTAATTATGACTAATACATTTAAGATCTACTCTGGATCTCTTTTCTAAGTGATTTTGACCTAATGCTAGATGTTTCACCCCAATATATAGTTTGTAGGGTTGTTGAGAAGATATAAATTGATATAGGAAGTACCTAGCTGTCACTTTGTAGGTACCTAGTAGATTGTAATTATTATGTTAATATTATTATCACTGTAAAGCTATAGTCTATGACAGTGTTGGCGAACCTTTTGAGCTCGGCGTGTCAGCATTTTGAAAAACCCTAACTTAACTCTGGTGCCATGTCACATATAGAAATTTTTTGATATTTGCAACCATAGTAAAACAAAGACTTATATTTTTGATATTTATTTTATATATTTAAATGCCATTTAACAAAGAAAATTCAACCAAAAAAATGAGTTCGCGTGTCACCTCTGACACACGTGTCATAGGTTCGCCATCACTGGCTATGATAAGGATAAGAAAGTTAACTGGTATTTGCTTTTCCTAATGGACATTTGAAAATTGTACCTTGACCATCTAAGTAACCTTAGTTTTAAATAGTCAGATAAATCAGGTTACTGTGGGAAAGGGGTGAGTTAAGGTCACACATTAACTAATCCTTTGGGAGCTTAGGTAGTTGAATAGTGCTTTTTTTTTTTAACACCTAATGCAGCCTTTCTCTGCTGAAAAAAAAATCAATGTTGCCTTTGGTTAGAAAAGTCAAACACAGGGCAAAAAGAATCCCTGGTTTTATAATTTATAGAACAATTTCCCATTCACCATCTCATTTCAACTGCACAGAAACTGTGTTGTAATAAAATAAAGGGATGTTACCCCACTTTAGGTGAGAGAGCTGAAGGAAAATCAGAGGAAATGACTTGCTGAATACCACGCAAGCTAGTATAAGAATAGCTGACCCTAAATCTTGTGCATTGTCCATAACTCTCAAATGAGTAGAAGAGACAAGATAAGGAATTACTGTGTGGCTCAACCTAAAGAGCAATGTTTTATAAAGGTGCTGAGGGGAAACCAGGTCAATGAATTATTTGAATAGTATGTCCTCTGCTTATAAAAAGAAGGAATTAAGTAAAAAGAGAGGAATTAAGTAAACCATAAGCAAGTCATAATTCAGTCTATCAAATGGATCCTTTAAGAATACTTACTAGTAACAACATGGGGAACATGCCCACATTTTAATACTATTCTGTTTGAAAGCAGAGAAGAGCAATAGTTCTATACCATATCTATTAAGTGACAGAGGAGGGAAGAGAAATGAATGGACAAATATCAAAATATGCTTTTTTCAGTGTTAAGACTATAAATGGCTTTTGCTCCTTTATATTGTTTTATATTTTCCTACTTTTGAACTATGAACATATATTGTTGTCCTTACTACAAAAAGTAATTATTTTTTAATGAACACATAGTTCTGAGAGTCATTGTGCATGATTTCCTAAATATTTGGCCCACTATACTACTGTATGCAATCCCGGGAGTAAAATTCTCAGAAAGGATACTGGTAACACAGTGGAAACCTGATGCTGCCAGATTTACCTGGAATACTGTGTGCATTTTGGCAACACTAGAGAGAGGAAGCAGGAACGAACTTCGAAAAAAGCTGGAACAGAGAAGAAATGAAGAGGCAATTCTTCCATATGGCATAGAGGAACTCATTTAAAATTCGTTATCTTAAATGGAGGTAGACTAAGATGAAGGGAATATGAGTGAAGAGATTGAAGTTTATAAAACAATCTGTTATATGTGGGAATGTCTGAATCCCACTGGATTTTAATCTCTCTAACAACAACTGTCTTATACAACTTTCTAACCTCAAAGTGTCTTGCACAGTACTGGCAAATAGCAGGTACCTGAACTGAGTTGTAGTTTGTAGGTTGAATAAAGATGAATGTATCCAATAAATCTTAAAATTTACCAGGAGTTATTAAATGAAACCCTAATAAAAGTTTCAATTTGTAAAAAGTCATTTTATGATAGTAAATCTCAGTTTCTGATTCCACAAGAAGGTACAGGCAGATAGCAAGATCTGATAAGAGGGATCATTGGGGTTGAGGGAGGGATATTTGAAAGATGATCAATAAGAATATTGTTTGAGTAAATTTATCTGAAAAAGAAACTCAGACTCTAGTTACCTATATTAATCAGAATAGTAATGAATAGGTAAAAATAAAGGCAACCACTGTGTTTATATAGCAATTACAGTATGCCAGACACTGCTATAAATACTTTTTACATAATAACTAATTTAATTTTCCCAAATGTCCCTGTCAGAAGGTACTCTTATTCTCATTTCCATTCCCTTTATTTTACTAGTGAGGGAACTGAAGTACAGGAAGTTTAAGTGATTTGCAAAAGGTCACACAGCTAGGAAGTAGCAGGGCCAGGATTTGAACTCAAGCCTTCTGGCTCCAGACTCTACAACTTAACCCTCTACTGTCTTTCAAAGGGAAACAACAACAACAATGTGTACACCTATGCATATATGACAAACATATTTATCAATTGTCCTTATTTCTTAAGCCATGGTAGCTTTGCCTCTCAAAGTAAACCTGTAAGCAGGAAATGTGTCCTCACTTTTTGCCACCCCACCCCCCAACCTTAACTTCCATGACATCCAAGATTGGTGTAAAGCCACACTATAGATGGAGTTCTGCTATAACACGTCTAATGTTTATATGATTGACATTCAATTTTCTTTCGAAAATACTACATGCTTCACTCAAATTGTCAAATGTAAAGAAAGAACAACTCTCAATAAAGAGCCAGACAATTAATAAGAAAATAAGAACTGGGTCACCATATGTGAAATATTTTGGGGATTGATTTTAGCAATCTTATCATTGCAAAATGAGTAAGCTCATATTATTTCCACCTGCAAAGGAACAGCCTTCATGAACTACATTTTCATTGCCTAGACACACACGGCCCCTTTCTACAAGAACACTCAGCCATCTGCTCACATTTAAAAATATAAATTGAAGACTCCCACGCTGCCTTGGTTTGTAAAATGTCTATCACCAAATCTTTATTCCAAGACTACTTTAAGTCTATGATTTTTTTCCGCTCACTTTTCTTTTCATGTCTTTCAGTAATTCTTTTACAAGTACCTTATGATTAAGGTTTGCTGTAATAGACAATGACCTTCAGAGTGCAGGATTTCAATGTTATTTCCATCTATATGTCTTCATTTTGAGGAACTTTTTACTATTTGGGAAAACACTACTTTGTAGCCTGGTACTAAGCCTGTTTCCAAGAAGGAAAATTAGGGTGCTCTTTCTTTTCTCAAGGTATAAAACTTGGCTGCAATAGCACTATGAAAACTAACCTTTAAAAATACACAAAAAGGAGGGGGGGAATGTGCGGACAATTTTTGTATCTAGTCAAAACTCATTCCCTCATGTCTATTTAAGAGATTAAAAACTACTCAAATGGCCCTGAACAAAGGGGCAGAGGTACTTGTTGAGTTGTGTCCATACAAGAACTATATCCCCATTGTTGTAAACCACATTTGATTCTTCTGAAAGCCTCAGGTCCAATACTTTCTTTTACTCTTTTTCTCTTCTTTCTCTCTCTTTCTTTTCCTTCCTTCCTTCCTTCCTTATCTTCTTCTCTTCTCTTCTCTTCTCTCTCTCTCTCTCTCTCTCTCTCTCTCTCTCTCTCTCTCTCTCTCTCTCTCTCTCTCTCTCTCTCTCTCTCTCTCTCTCTCTCTCTCTCTCTCTCTCTCTCTCTCTCTCTCTCTCTCTCTCTCTCTCTCTCTCTCTCTCTCTCTCTCTCTCTCTCTCTCTCTCTCTCTCCCTCTCATATCCCCTCCCTCCTTTCCTCCCTCCCTTCCTCCCTTCCTTCCTTCCTTCTATTCACTCACTCATTCAAGCAGTTTGATTGTACTAAGTGTGATTTGCTAGGCACTGTCATGGGCAGTAGAGAGACACAGAGGTGACAGATCCTGCTCCCTGACCTCAAGGAATCTGGGAGGTAGGAAGACCAGTGCTGGTTCTTTTGATTTTCAATTCAGTGCTTGCTCTTTCTTTTAAAAATCTGAGACTTGCAATGTTGTAGCCAACTTCTTTATTTGCTTATTTATTTACTTACTTTCTTTTGTGAAGGCACTTTATGCAATGAACCATTTAAAGTAATTGCAATGAACCATTTTAAGTTCCAAACTGTTCCATGTCCCTAGCTGCAGAGGTGACTGCCAGTGCGTGGTATTAGAGCAAACTACTGGAATTTGTTATAGAGCCAAGATTTCTGCATTTTGAAAATGTTACTGAAGTCCTTATTTTAAAAAAATGTAATCAGAGATGAAAACTACTTTAAGCTTACCCTGAAGTCCAACTCAAGAATTTTTTTAGGAAACAGATAGAAACTGTTGAACCATGGAGCAAGAATTGCTAAAGGAATGTGCCATGATATTAAAATACTAGGGTCTGAGAGTATGGCACCAAGTCAGTTTATGCCTGCTGAGAACAACTGGTCTACGTCCTATGTGTGATGCCTTTCAATAAATGCTTCTCAATAAAGAGCCTGAAAAGACCTAATTTGTCCTGGTTGGTGGCTCAGTTGGTTGGAAGGTTGTCCCTTACATCAAAAGGTTGCAGGTTCAATTCCTAGTCAGGGTACATACCTAGGCACATACTGGAGGCTACCAATGAATGTTTCTCACATCAATGTTTCTTTGTCTCTCTCCCTTCCTCTCTCTCCAAAACCAGTAAACATATCTTCTGATGAGGATTTTTTAAAGAGACACTAATTTATGTTAGTGTTTCATTGGGGGTGAGGTCATTTACTTGAAATACATGGTATATCGGATACTAAGGAAATATATATATATTCTATTAAAACACTCTCTTTTCATTATAAAGAAAAAATGGGCACAATATACTCAATGAGAGGGGAATACCTAATTATGAGTTTAATTACAAAGATAATTTTGCTGCCATTGAACATTATATAGAAGAATTTTAATGATGTGGGTCATAAATACAATTTATGGCTAACTGAATAAAGTAAGTAGAAAACTGTATGATCAACGCATCCTTTAAAATTGTTTTTTTAAATTGCAGTTTACATTCAATATTATTTTGTATTAGTTTCAGTGAACACCATAGTGGTTGGGCAATCATGAACTTTACAGATTGTTCCCCCAATATTTTCAGTACCAAACTGGCACCATACATAGTCAACACATTTTTTTAAAAAAAGGAATAATATAGACAAGAATGTTAACAAATGTTGACTCTGATCAATTGAACATCCTAAAATTCCTCAATTCTGTCATGATCTTTCTAATCAAGGTCCTTCAATGTTCCGTCCCCTCTAGCTGAAACACTCAATTCGCCCCTACTTTTTCACTGAAAGAATTCATATTCATCCTCCAGGTACCCACTCAGATTGCATTACTCTCCCATCAGGCTCTACCTTATCATGTGCTTCTGTTATACCCTACCACAGCACCCTGCACTTGGCCATCACCCCACTATTGCACACTTTATTTCAATGATTAGTTCACTCATCTGAGAGATAATTAGCTCCTCAACAATTTTACTGCTGTGCTTAAATCTACACTACCTATATACATACATGGTCTAACACACATGGTTCATGTTCAAAATGAATTTATGGAAAGAGAAAATAATTTTCCTCTTATCACTTTTTTGGTTTATACACATTTTCTTCAATAAACATCTATTTCTTTAGCAAGTCAAAAAAGATAAATGTTAGAGATGTTGTTATTGCCTTTAAAGATCTTCATTAAAATGTAAATGAAAACAATTTAGAAGAATTCAAAATTTTCTATCCTCCAGAATTCAAATGGCTCAATGGCTTCTTAGTCCTCTGAGAAAACTATAATTCAAAATTTCCTCACATCTTTCTGAATCTAAATGGCATGGTAAAATTTTAATCCTTCAATGTAATGAACACATTTACCTCAAAAATACCATCATGTTGAATTCACTAAAAGATTATGAACAGATATAAAAATGCCTAAAACACTGAATACTTTATCCTCTTTAGGGTACTCAAATGTTCAAATAAACTCTATTCTTTACTTTTTGACGATGTGTATACTGCATTTACACTTGTTCAGAATTCATGAAAAAATAAAATAATGCTAGGTCCAGTAAAAATAGAGTTCGCTTAACCCTTGACTGTTAAGCAGCCACATATAAGAACTATGCAGATGCTAAACCAAGTTCAACATAATGCACCTTTGCATTATCTTTGCCATTTGATTTCAGAATTACTCAGCTTTAAAAGTAGCTTTCAGCTTCTAAAAATAATCACGTTTAATTTTTTTTATATCCTTTCAAAGTGCATTCCATAAACACAAATGGAAGTAACTGACATTTCAAATGTGGAAAAATATTACCTTCTTAAAGTTAAGGTTTGTATCATATCATGGTCACTTATTCTTATTCCTGAATTATTATTTCCGAATGAAATACATAGTTTAGCAAGCTATGATGTGAATTAGCTGACCCTTGACAAGGATGAAGCCTTCTAGCTACTGAGTATTGTAAGTTCTGGTCTAGAACAGAGAAGCAAAAAGACTTTAAATGCTATGTTAAAGGTGTGGGCCACCTTAAAGGTCTGGAGCCAAGATGGCTTCAATAGTTTTAAAGCAAGGTGGGACCTCAGACCCCAAAGCTGGTGATTAGAAGATCAGGCAGGAAATGATGCCCCAATAATACAAGAAAATCCTAGACATCTTTTATAAAAATGATCTCTCCTAACCCTGAATTTTAAATTTAGCTTGTTTTATAGGCCTTGAATTCTATTTCTGAAATGATCCTTTTATCTTTTTCTCTGGTAATTTTAAATCCTGGGGAGAATTCGGGCTAACTAGCTTCAGAAAGCTTGCTGAGCTGCTCTGAATAATAAGCTTCTACTGATTTTTTTTTTTTTAAATCTGAGCTCATAATCTTTTTCAGAAATACATAGGGACATCAAGCTGATGTACCATGGAATCATGGAGTTGAGTGATTAAGGTGTTTCTGAATTCAATAAGAAACCTTATAAAGGATCTGGGACCAGCTTTACCCCATGCCTATATTTCCTCTGACATTTCCTGTTCTTTGTTAGAAGGAGAACAAGAAATTTTAAAATTACTGAAAGACTCGCTATAGTAATTATTATTTCTCTGATACCCTTGCTAAGCTTTCAAAATCACGGGCCATTTCCTCAGGGCCTGCATCCTGATTCTCTCACTTGTATATATGAAAAAGCTATCCCATTTCTCCTTGTTGTAAAGCAATTTTCTTCTACCTCATGTGAAATTGTACCACTCTATTATTTGCATAATTATTTGCATTCATTTTTTCCACGTTTGAATACACAGTTATTTTTTAAAAGCTTTATCTAGTAGTTACAGTAAAGACCCTGTGGGGAAAGGTCCAGAGAGGTCTAGAGACCCACCTGAGGCCTCATTCCAATCAGAAATACCCCTGGGCCCAGAAATAGGCTCCAATCCGGGGGTTCAGAACTTGAGGCTCTTTACATCTAATAGAGCACCTCACTGTTCACATAGGGGATTTGGATTATTTTAGTAACATACCAGAATTTCAGCCACATTTTCTATATTTACTCATCATCCATCCCTGACCTTATCACTAAAGTTCGTAGACAAAACCTGATACTCCTGCCCTGCCCGTTGAGATGTGCCAGCCTGTCCCGCATTGTCTGCTCCCTAACTGTCTTATCAATTTCAAAGATTCTTTCCTTTCTCTGCTCCTTCTGCTTGGCTAAGGCACCTCCTTAGGTCCCGAGTCTCTCTTGGGCTATTACTCAATGTTGCTTTTCCTCTTTTGATGGACTCCTGTAAAACTGCCAGCAAAGCTCTGATCCTCCACAGAGAACGCCATTCCCATCTCCAGACATGCGCTTCTCAGCAGTTTGTCCCAGACCCTAGATGGGCGCCTCATGGAAGCCAGTAGATCAATTACAGACAAGGTATGGGTCAACCCCTGGCAGGTAAAATTCCCATCCAGAAGCAGGATTGTTTTGTCGGTTCACCATCAAGTGAGGAAAGGTCACTCCACTTTCAATTAAGTGAGAGTAGTAAATGGCAAAAATTAATTCACTATTTAAGGAACAAATTGCAGGCCAAGTCAGTTCTTGGTCAGAATAACATGCATAGAGTGCCTAATAGATGCTGGGCACTGTGCTTCCTGACTATTCACACCAGTTCTACTGTGTCATTTTAGATTTCACAATAACCTTGGGGGCAAGAGGATACAACCCAGGACTGTCCAACTCCAAATCTCAGTATTTTCTATGAAAATGTGCCTCTTTCCAACTGGGGCAAGGGGAAGGAGTAGGGGCAGTTTCAGGTATACAATTACGTCCAACTCTCTGTTGTGGTCTGGCACCACCTGGTGATAACTTTGCTGTTCCACTTAAATGCCATCGGGATTGTAGGCCCAGTGACTGGTTGGGACTTCCAGACAGACAACAGCAGAGATTCTGGTACTGGTCTCGCCAGCTTGACCCAAGGACATATGGCCTGTAGAATTCTGGAGACTCTAGGACCCACTCTTCAGCTCCCCACTTCCTAAGGAGGGGTCATTTCCTGCCCTCCGTGAACTTTCTACACACACACACACCTCACACCTCCCACTCCCACTCAACAATGAGTAACAAAATAACCACAGGAGGAAGAACAGAGCCAATAGTCAATTGCCTTGGATGGAGATGGGAAAGGGGATTAAATGTTCTTACAGAAATGGAATATTATGTCTAATAGGTTGTTACGGCCAAAGGTGATCCTGAGTGGGGGGTTGGGGGGGTGAAAAGATTGAGAAAAGACAGACAAGAGAATGAAAGCTGGGTCTCAGTGGGACGCTGCTCCCTGATGAGGAGACAACGCCAGCGCCCACAAGCCGTGTCTTTATTTTATAGCAGATGCCACGAGGCAAAGTAAGGGCGTGATCAAGTTGTTTACAGCATTCTCGTGAGTTTCAACCCTACTCTACTACATGCACCTGAACTCTAGCACAAGGCACGTGGGGCCACGTGTTTGGACCATAGGTTCAAGCTTACAACCACAGCCATTGGCTATGACTGTGTTGGGAGGGCCCTGCCCTCCACTGGGACTTGCATGTGGCGATGAGAGGACCCTGTCCTTTCATTAGTCCGAGGCTTGAACCTGGCCAAAACACTGTAGCTGTGCCCCACAATAGGTAATATTTACTGATGAAATACCTTGATTATTTATAGTTAGCTAAATGTATTTATATAGATTTAGTTGAAATCTAGCAACATTTCTAAGAGCTAGTGAAGAGAGCATATAGTAGTTGTAATAATATATGAAGATAAGATATTGTATTGAACCTAAATTAGCAAAAGGTAAGAGTTTAATATTGGAAAGTGGGGAGTGGCACATAAAAGAAACAAAAATTATTATTATCATCATGATAACTGTAAGTAAAAATTTACCAAATGCATGTGTGAAAAGCAACCATACAAAAATTAAATGATGAGGTTGGCAGTCATTGCTTACTATGTACTTGTGATTGTTATTTGTTTAAGCGGAATGGCTGGCTAACCCAAATGAGATTGGCATAGATAAAACAAAT
>NW_006289557.1:1907205-1920582 GCF_000327345.1 Myotis davidii | reverse complement strand
TTTCCTTCCTTCTAGTTGTAGAGTTTACAGTCAGCCAGGCTTCCTGTGGTTCTGGATGAAGTCAGTATTGTTTCTCTGAGGTATTAATCAATTGTTGTGTGCGGCATTAATTTCCCGGTGTTTATCTCTGCCGCCATCTTAGTTTCTCCCACTTGTGATTGTTATTTGTTTAAGCGGAATGGCTGGATAACCCAAATGAGATTGGCATAGATAAAACACATAAATAATAGGTAACATCCCCTACAACTGATCCAGAGAATTACCATTTCACTTGGAATACTGAGGCAGATAGACTTGTCTACTTTGAATTCCTGGTTCTGCTATTGACAAGCCTCATAAGTTCATAAAAGTTAATTTTCCTGAACCCCAATTTTCTCATCTATATCTAAGATATAGTAATAGCCATCTCATTGGTTATTATAAAGATTAAATAAAAATAATGTAAATAAAGGACTCAGTATAGTAGTTGGTACAAAGTAAATCCTTAATAAATAGTAAAATTATTTACTGAATAACAAAACTTGTAAAGGTAGCTGTTACTATTGACATGATTGTTGTTGTTGTTGTTAGTTCATTCTGAAATAGTGCTTGAAAAGTTGATTTTAACATCTCTGGAGGAGCTTGATTGCCAATAACACATTCCCTGTTACAATATAACTTCACCTGATCTGGATAGAAAGCAGGAAGCCCACAGATGAGCTCTATTTTCTTCCAGATGAAAGTATTAAAGAATAAATTTCAGCCCCTCACTTTAGTAGAGAAACTTCAGTTAATATACTTGCAAGTCTGGGTAACTCCATAGAGAGACACTTGTTTCTGATGGAAATGTGATATGTTCAGCTGAAGATTAAAATAAATTCATTTTCAACTCTTTTTTAAATTATTCAAGTCTTGTTAAAGGTCTTTCTATTAAAATGTTGACAGCTATACCTCTTGTTAGTATGGTTTCCATTTGTACACATTTACCCGTGTCTTGCTTCTATAAATCTAATAATGTATTACTTCAGAAAGAGCCTAACACAATAATTCTTAAAGTGTTTTGAAGTCACTGACCTCTGGTGGTTTCTTTAGAATAATGAGTATGATACACAGGGTGGGGCACAAGTAGGTTTATAGTTGTTCATATGGAAAATAATACAATAATTAATAAATAATAATCCTATGTAATAAAGAGCTAATATGCTAATTAGACCCAATGGATGAACGACCTTCTGGAATGACCAGTGAGCAGGGGGTGGGGCCAGTGACCTGTGCCAGCAGGCCAGCCATGGTGGTCCTGGAGCCTCTGAAGAGGTGGGACAGGGCATGACCATGGCACCTCAACCTCCCAAACCCCTCCCTCAGTCATCCCCGAATTCACCACCACCACCAGTGGGCGGGGGCAGGGCCAGCGCTAAGGAGCAGCCAGCCCAGCTTCTGGTTGAGCGGCACTCCCCCTGCTCAGCCATAAGCTGGGCTTATGGCTGGTGAACGCAGGGGTGGGCGGGCGGTAAGGAGCGAGGGGTTCTGGACTGTGAGAGCCCTGGAGTGTGAAAGGGATGTCTGGCAGGTGGACATTCCCCAGGGGTCCCGGACTGTGAGAGGGCACAGGCCCAGCTGAGGAAACCCCCTCCCCAAGTGCACAAATTTCATGCACCAGGCCTCTAATATAAGAATAAACTTTTTCACTACTCACAACTGTAAACCTACTTGTGCCTCCCTGAATATAATACATATATACACACATTATAAACACACAATATACACATATAATATATATACATAATGTATATAATATATAAAGCATATTAATATAGTATATTAATTTTAAATAGGCCCAAATCCTATTTAAAAATTCTAGGTTTTAAATCAATTTCAGCATCATATTATGGCTTGAAGATTAATGCCAGCAAGGCATACAAAGGGTAAGTGCTGCTCATATTCTCTCCATCTAGCACTTGGCTCAATGAACAGATATTGCCTTTGGTTGTAATGGAGTCACTCAACCTTCAATATAGAACTTAGGTAAGAGTGGTATTCAAAGTGGTTCCCAATCAGCCTACAGCATATCAATCAATCAGAAGGGAGGCCTTTAGTGCTCAAGTGAGTGACTTCCTGGAGGCCCTCAGCTGTTCCAGGAGTTAACCCATTTAGTTCCTGGACTGTGGAGGGTGGGAGAAGAGCCCCCCTGGCAGAGGCTAAGGTGGTGGTAATGGGAGAGCCTTGGAACAGTGGAATATGGTGTATTTCAATATTATAGCATTCAGGACAGTAGTATCAAAGGATGTCACCTAAAAATCAGGTCTGTGTTTAGGTATAATGACAAAAAATTTCATGCTCAAAAGCAACTCAAGAAAGTAAAAAAAAATTCCAATCCTAAAATCTTGGGTACCACCTTCATAGTAGATGGTTGAAAAAAAATAAAAAATAAACATACTTTTGCCTTCCCTTTTAGGGTATTTAATTTGGTTATTGCATCAATGATTTTTACTTACATTCGGGGGGCATTTATGATTTCCTTAGATTTTATAGTGCTTTTGAAAACAGTGACATATTAAGAAATTCATTATATGGTATTGCATAATAAAAATTAAAATAATATAATAGTAATAATGGTGCTATTATGAACAAGATAAAAGTTATTTTGTAATAATGACAACTGTGCTTTATACTTTTCATTTTATTTTACATATATCAGCTCTTTTAATCCACACAGCCTCCTAGGATACAGGGATTATTATCTCCACTTTATAAATAAGGATACTAAAGTTCAGAACGTTAACTCACTCAAGTCTACACAGCTAGAAAGTGGGAGAGAGTATTTTATATGTAGGTTTCTAATTTGAGTTCAGGGTTCTTTTTACTACATTAAAGTATCCTGGAATTCTTGAGATTTTTCTTTATGCAGAAAGTCAATCAGTCATTGAGAGTGTTTGAGATTAAAAGAATGAAACCTCCTATCATCTTACCTTAGTGCAGTTATATGTATTTGTGATCCCTTCTTGAAATCTGACACCAGGACCATTCATACCCAAGTTCTGAGACTGAAGTGGGTATGGCAGGGGTTCCTGGCAATCCGTGTCAGCCTGGTGCCAGTGTTAAGGATGTCAGATTTTATTAGCTTATTTATCAAAGCCCAGCCATACAATGCATTTAAAACATACACATCAGCTATAATGACACAAATAAACTTAGCATTAGAAACTAACATAATGGCTACAGGAGTGGGTAACAAATCACTTATACAAGCAGATTGTGCTAAATTGTTAGAAGATATAAAATTATCAGAGACTTGCAAATCACAACGTTTTGAAATGAAACAGAAAGTCAGCTCACAAGAAGAAAAACTGTTCCATATGTAGCTCTCAGAAAATTCTATTAGCTTGTTTCTAAGCGTAAGTCTTGTCAGCAGGCTCGGTGTGTCTGAGACAGAGCACCTGTTATGTAAGTTACACGAGAATGGGATTCATGGGCTGAAGGGAGGGAAGGACCAGCTGAGGAAAACCTGAGCCAGGAAGTCAAATCGGTGAGATCCATAAACTCACTGAATGACAGTGATAGAAGTAAGGTCCGTTAGCAGTCACCGCGAGACCCCGCCTTTAATGAAAGAGTGGCTGATGCCTAGAGGACAACAAGTATAGTGGGTGATTATTTTGAGTGCAAATGCAAGTTTTTAAGCAAAGGACTGAGCAAGCAAATACTACATTCTATGTGGAAGGAGAGGGGTTTGGAAAGGAGAAGCGAGACCAGACGGAGTCATTGTTCAGCCCTCACTATACTGAGAAAAACTCTCCTTTCTCTGCTCTACTAGCTGGAGGTTGGCATTTTTTGTATTACTATACAGATGAGAAAAATTACCTTGGGAGAGTTTTTAAAAATTTCCCAAGGCCACTAGTCTATTAAGTGGTAGAGTGGTTCTTCCATCTCCAGGGTTACTCTTTCCACCCTACCACCATGCTCAGTCTAAAACTCAAGGCACAGATATCTAATTCAGGCAAAAATTATGGATTGAGTGTTCAAGTTTAGAAGTCTCAGTGATTTGTTCTGGGACCAGTATAGGTACAGAACCAGGGATATATATATATAGAATCAGAATATATAAAGAGCTTATATATATAGAGAGAATATAAAGAGAAAAGAATGAAAAATTATGTAAAGCCCAAACTGCCTGGCACATTGTTGGTACCTTAAAGATGAGTTCATTCATTGAGAAACACATATAGTTTTTAGGAAACTAAATCTTTACAATTCTAATTCATTTATTGTTATCCAAAATTTATGGTAATATTCCAATAGGAACTGCAGAGAATTCAGAAACGCTTAGAAAAACGTGAGGGCTTTTCTTTTCAGCAGCAGAACATTTCTGTCCAGCGGTATGAAGAAACTGGATAATGTAGACACATTCATCCCAAATAAAAAAGCCCACAGAAGGCAAGCGCTGCTTGAAATTTGTCAAAATTTATTTACAAATCCATCTTTAAAATAACTTTCTTTTGCTTGAAGGCCAAAGACAGAGGTTTGAGTCACATATACTCGTGTTCCACTTTCTGTGTCACACATCTGGCATAGTCACATGTCCCTTGTCACATTTTCTTGAATTATTAACTTTGTGAGATGCAGACTTAGCCTCAGACTTTAAATGTTTCTAAAAAATGGCACCATTAGTGTATGTCTCTGGCTTGATACTTGCTATTCCCTGTGTAGCCCTGCTCTGCTCCTTCCCCTGCCACACACTTGCTTTGACAGTTCTCTGCATCTCCACCTCCCTCCCTTCCATATCACCTCCTAACATCTCTCCATCTCCTCCGTCCCCTGGATTCACCTCTCTCTATTTTCTACTCATATCCCTTCCCATCTCATAGCAAAAACACTTGGTGGGAGCCTGAGAATTCCACCAAAGCTGCGGAGGGGCGGTCAGTGAGGCGACTGGCATCCAGGAACCAGGCAGCACTGGGGCCTTCACAGGCACAATCAGGCCCACGTGGCAGCTTTACTGTGAGAAGGGTGCTATCTGCCCCCTGTGTGAATGATCGTGCTCACCGGAAGTTTCTAGCCAGCCCTTTGGGTGACTATAAGACCCTTTCACATGGAGTAAAAATAGAGGCTAAATTTGCCACCACCATGGAGTCTTCAGCTCTCAGTTTTAAGACCGTTGAAGAGGTAAGAATGAGAGGAAATAGAAAGACTAAGTAGAATTCAAATGTGCTTATTGCATTTTTTTAAGGGACTAAACCAGAAAGTAGCAACATGGTGGTTATGAAATAAGCTGGCCATGGCTCCCAGCTTCATCTCAATATTCCCATCACCCGGTGGGCTTCAGGCCAAGGTTAGTCAAGGCTTTTATCTCAAGCAAGGCCCTGCAGTGGGCTTGGTGTGTGGCCACCCTCCTCATTCATCATTCACTTGTGAGTTAGAAGTCATTTAGAGCCCAGTATGAGCAAAGCACTGTGCCAGATGCTGAGGCAAGTGATAGGAAAGGATACAGTTGGCTGAAAAGATCTTTAGTAGCAGAAAGTCCAATCATTTTGGAGTTAAAGAAATTATACAGATTTTCTGTACAAGCCCTCAGGTTACCCACGGAGATTTTAAGATCTGGGTGAAGGATAAATGTATATGTGTGGGTAATCACAAAGCTGAGACCAGACTGTTCCTACCACAAGTAAAATTGGAAGCTATAAGCACTCTTTTGCTATAGTGCCTAATCACAGTGGATTAGCCCCAAAATTTTATAAGAACAACTAAGTTACTACTCTTCTCATTGTACTTTGCTATAGGCTATGTAGGCAATAAAAATAGATTAGGCACGGGGGAGAAATCTCTATTAGGGCGAGCAACCCTGGAATTATAGCTGCTTCTCCTTCCACTCAATCCTAATAGGGGAAACAGGAATTTTGTCTGGAGCTGTTGTTTCATCAGTGTTGTCTTAGTGTATTAGAGACTGCATACTACATACAAAGCTCTGTTGGGATAAATTCTCTGCTTTGTAAAAGGATATTCTGTCCTTGTGAACTGCCCCTGTCTTTTCTGGCACCCCTTGAGGCATCATTTGAATTACGTGGTCTTCGGTGTTAGAATCTAATCCTTTGCTGCTACTAGCATCTCTAACCCTGCCATGGACTCTAGACACAATATTTACATGCTATCTTTCCCTGATCCCAGCCACAGATCCTTTTGGTCTGCTGGCTTTCTTTTCTCCTCCCATTATTTCCTTCTCAGGGCTATGGGGAATTTTTGTTTGCTTACTATGCAGTGTACATAGGAGTCTGAAAAGTGATCCTTTGTCTATCTTCTCAGGCTCCTTACCCAGCTGATGCTCCTATGCTATCCTAGCATCATGCAGGCCTCAGCACTTCTCCACGGGGCTCAGAGGCACCCCTACAGGACAAACACCTTCTGTTCCAGAATCTTCTCCAATGTATCTAAGAGGCCTATCTTCCCTTCACCTCCAGAGCTTGACCTGAGGCAAAGGGAAAATTATGCTGGGCAATTCTTGAAGACTCGGGTGCACAGCAGCTCCACCCATAGCTCCTCCAATTGCTTCTTCCAGCCCTTGAATCACAGTCTTGTCCCCTTTTGTGTGTTATGGTTCTGACTCATTATTTAAAATACATCCGTAAGTGGATAATTCCTCACCTCTCCACCACTACCGTGATGGTCTGAGCCACCATCATTCTTCACTTGTATTATTGCAACTGACCCCTCATTGGTCTGTTTCTTCCCCGGTTCTCCAGAGTCTGTATTCAGAACAGCAGCCACAGCGATTCCTTTGAAAATGCAAGTTACATAACTTACACCATAAATCTCTGCTCAACACAACCCTCCATCGGCTGCCCCTTCACTGAGTCAAATCCAAAGCTCTGACATTGACTTGTGAAAACCTGTGTGATTTGCCTCTCTGTCACTCGGCTCCAGCTACCTCCTGGCTGTTCCCTCTGCTCACGCCAAAGTTAGAGATCTTCCTTCCCTCACAGCCACACATAAAATAGCAGCATGCCCCCTCTGTGACACTTCTTGTCTCTTTATCTCTGTCCTTTTCTCCCCCATGGCACTTAATACTACCTAATTTATTATTTGTTTATTTGTGGTGGATTTATTGCCCAACTCTACTCATCAGAATGTAAGCTCCATGGCACTTCGTTTTATTCACTACTGTATGCCCAGTGCCTGGTACATTTTATTTATTTATTTTTATCTTTATTGTTGAAAGTATTACATATGTCCCCTTTACCATTTTAGACACTCATAACGAATTGTCAGATGAATGAGTGAATAGATGAATGAGTGAATTCTAAACTAAGAGTCCACCCTACTCTGACCCTTTTTATGCAAAGTCAGTGTTTTGAAAATGGAAAAAAAAATCTCATAGGAAGGTCGCATTAGATTTCAAGACTGTTTCCTCTTGTTGGGCACTTTTAAAATTCTATTTAGTAACTTAAAGCTGAGCATTGATTTCTTTGTTCTGGGCTGCAACTGCCCTCCCTCTGAGGCTTGAGAGATACTGACTGGCTCACACAAAGAAAAAAAGCAGGAAGGAAAATCTTTTTATGAAAATCCTCAAATCCTATCCCTCTACCTAAGAATTTTGTAAAAAGGATTTAAGTTGTTTTGGTCTTACTGTGCCGAGACACTTCTTTCATTCTTAATCTTGCCTTGAACTCCTTAAATATTGGTAGGGTAAGCAGCTTGTATCTCAGGTTGAAGTTATAAAATAGAAAGCAAACGGCAAGAAAGCTAAGCTGCTGGATTTTCTGAAGAACACATGGGGAGCTGCGGCCTGAAATGTCTGGTAAGGACATTCGTGCAAGAAACTGCCCTTTTAGTTCTGCTTTCAAAAGCTGGATAATAGGCTTTAATAATGAAACACAGAGTGCTTATCCAGACACAATAGAGAAAATGAATAGCATGAGGCATCCATTGATGAAAAGAGTATTTTTGGAGTTTGAAAATTCAATAATGGTTTATACCTGGGTTGCAAGTGGCAATCCACAGTTATCTGTCCTCATGCATGTTGTATCTAGTCTATTTTTGTTAATGGAAAAATTTCACATCCAAGTCCTGATGCTTAGTCTTACTTTAAAACTGTAAAGTCTGCCATTATTACTTACTTATAAAAGAAAAAAATTATCTAAACATTGGAAATAACTAAAAAAGATTCCTACATGCTCTTTCAGTCATACCAGAACATTGTCTCACAAGCCTTCCTAAGATTTATATAGTTGTCTCAGTCCCAAATTCTAGGGATACAATATTGTTTGCTTTACTATTTGCTATTGATTAAGGACAAGATTAAAGCTAGATGTTAACTTGTAGAAGACTGGTTGCAAATTATTTCTGTCCGGTAGAAAAAATAACCCCATAAGTAACAACAGTTTTACTGCTTTGTAGGTTATTAACCAGTTTTGTAACTAAATCTTATTTCAGTATTCTTTCTACTATTGACCCTATAAATATGCCAGTGTCTCATTTTTTTTCCTTTGAACAAGATTTACCTTGTTAATTTCTTATGAATGAGTTAAATTCATCTTTGCCATATATTCACTATATGTTTGTAAGAGAGTCCTGTTCTTATCTTTTGGAAAATTATATTTGGACCTGCTTCACATTCCTAAGTGGCTAAAGTAATCAGTAGCTGCCATGATTAGGACGGGGGGTGGGGGGCTCTTCAGGCCAACAGTTCCCACCTCCCACTCCTAATAATTTTCTTCCCAGCCCCCTCCCTCATCGATGCATCCTTCCTGGCCTATTAGTCTATTTGTTCATAATTTCTGACTTATACCTTGAATTTTCATTGGAGCAGTGGTTCTTATGCGTGAACATCCATGAGAATCTTCAGGAGGATTAAAACACAGAGTGCTTGAGTCTCACTTCACATGTCTCTGAAATGTTCATTTCTAGTGAGTTCTCAGGTGATTCTAAAGCTGTTGGTATAGGGGCCACACTTGGAAAACCTTTGCCATGTAAGTGGTGGACCTAGAGCTTGGTCTTGATGGGTAAGAAGATATTTTCAGTGTATCCATTTCACAAGTTGAAAGCAAGACAGAGTAAAGTAAGTTTCATTTTAAAAAATCTGAAAATGTAAGTTATAAAATATGATATAGTGGATAGCTTTTTGGCATGATGCTTCCTCCACTTGAGAGTCAATTGCTGATGGCACTGAGGGAACAAAAATAGCAAGGATTGTAAGTTTATTATAAAGTCAAGGCCCAGCTCATGAGTCCATGTTGTGCTTGTCTTCATTTTATGTTCTTTGAGAGCGAGAAAATCCTGGTGGCCTCCCCAGGGCAGTGCCTAACATCATGTAGTATGACTCTTGGAGATTCCTAATGAGTTACATTGACACATTTCTATGTATGCAGGTGGTTTCCAAAGCCTTTCAGAGTCATTATCTCATTCAATACTCAATATTCCCATGAGGTAAATAGGACATGTGTATTACACTATGTTACAGAGAAATAAGCTGAGTCTCTGAGGGGTCATGTGGTTTTCCCTAGGAAGCACAGCAAACGGGTGACAACTCCAGGGCCAGTACTTAATCTTTAGTCTTGCCCAGCAGATTTATTTACTGACACCCAATAATGACCAGATTGATAATACCATGAAGGTTTATGGAAAACTAAAAAAATCTTAAAATACAGTTCAGTCCACAATGAAAACATTTTGGTCACAAAGAGCAGAAATTACTTTCTTTTTTAAAAAAAAATCATTTCCCACAACAGTTTAGCAGTACCCACTTAGTATGAGATAAAAAATAGATTCTATGCACCCAAATAATCAGCTTCAGATAGCAAAGGAGTACACTGACCTTTCTGGAATTTAAAATTTTGCAAAGAGAGAAAATAATGGGTGAAAATGGAGTCAGGCAAATCTCTACTCTGTCACTGACCAGCAGCAAAATCTTGAAAACTCATCTTACCTCTATGGATTTTAATTTCTTTGCTTATAAAATAAACTATATGTAATTATTAAAACCTAAATTTCTTGTAAGGATTAAGCAAAAAATACATGTAAAAATAAGATTGAACATACAGAGTACCTAGTCCAGGGCTTGGGCCCTGGGAGTGCCCCGTAAGGGCCACTGCTCACCTTCACTTTAAGCCCTCACAAGAGCAGAAGAATCCACTGGGACTACTAAGATTTAAACATCAAGAAAGATGTTGATGTGTATCTAATGCTCATTCCCACTGAATCCTCACAGTTTTATTGAATTGTTGAAGCATCAAACCACAGCATATTCCAGAAAAAAACAAATACAGGCAATTTATTGAGTGCTGACACAATCCCCCATTGACTGCTACATTAAGAAATTGTCAGCACCTATTAGCACATGGCAGGTGATTTAAATGAATAACTCAGGTGCAACGCATTGTATTTTCGTTTGATTGCGTTGTGGTTTGGGAATCACTGAGAAGCAAGGCACCAGCTTGAGGAGAGAGGGAAAGAAAACTGGATGAATTGCATCCAGCCTGGATGCAGAAATGTGGTACAGTTATAAGTGGCATGAAAGGAAATATGCATAATTATAGTCTGCTTGGAACTGGGAACAAATGGAAAGGGTGGCTGTGGCAAGGGAGAGAAAGGAGAGAAATGGGATAAGCTGGCCGCTCTGCATTCCAGACACAGGAAGATTGCTTCTGCAGGCGGCGCCCTGGCTAGACCTGCCAGTTGCGAGTATGACGAAGCAGAAACAGAAAACAAATGCACTGATTAAAGTGCTGAATTCATCCTCAGACTCAAACGCAGCCCACAAGTCAGCGGGGAGCCTCAACGGATGGCAACGTGGCATTCTGACATAAAGGTTGCTGGGACAGATGGTGTACCTGGAGTAGCTGAATGTATTTTCCCTGCTGTATAGGCTCATACACAGTAAGGTGTGTTGTGACGGTTGCGTTTGATTGGAAGAGCGATATTAGAAAACATAACATTTTGTTCCCTGTTGTATGAACATAGCAGCCTCCGGCAGTGCTAAAACTGACCCCCCACAACTTCCCTGATGGAAATGCAGTAGGATTTCTGTGATTTGTAGTAAAACAGCCCCACTGGCCAACGCTCATTGCCACGTCATTGCAGATGCGCTACAGTCTGCCTTGTATTACAGAAACATAACCAACTGCACTTAGAAAAGCCTGATATTTACTCCTAGATACCACCGCCACCACTGAATCATGGCAAGAGGATCCAAGCAGCATGCCCTGTGCATTATTGGAAGACACAATTTGATGCCTAGAGATTGGCTTGGTTATTTTCAGGTCTTCTATCTGGTTACATTCAGCTCTTCTACTGATATTTCATTCCTTGTGTTATTTGTAGGTACTCAGGGGTGAAATAAGCACTTTACATAGGTGACTATCCCCTCCTCTAAAGTACAAACTTCTCTGAAAGTTAAAACCCTGATTAATCCATTAGCTGGGGGCTTAGGGAGTTTTGGGTCTTGATATCCTTAAAAAGTAGTGCTCTTCCAGCCTATCTCATATGTGTAAATCCCCCTGGGATTCTGTTCAAATGCCCATTCTGTGTCAACA
This sequence comes from Myotis davidii, assembly GCF_000327345.1. Lineage (NCBI taxonomy): Eukaryota > Metazoa > Chordata > Mammalia > Chiroptera > Vespertilionidae > Myotis > Myotis davidii. Next base: position 1,909,084 of record NW_006289557.1, on the reverse strand, counting down.
CATCTGGAGTAGAGCCTGAGACTCTGCATGCTAAGGATAGCCCAGTCACGCTCTACAGCACATGGCAAAGCAAAGAGCAGATGCTTTATAATGTTCAGTGGATCAGAGTGAATGTCATTCAGTTAGATTAGCCAACCATGTTCAAATCCACGGAGGAGAATGGACTTGCTAGGTTACCTCCACCTCGAAATTCCAACATACTGTGTAAGACTGTCACCTTTGGAATCCTACTGGAGTTAGTTTGGGCCTTAACTTTGTCATTTACTAACTCTGTGACTTGGGCTAGGTTAACGTTTTTACTTCATTTTCTTACCTGTAAAATGGCTAGACTACCTGTATACTATCTATATTATCTGTTAAACCCACCCACCTCAGCAGGTAGTTATGAGGATTACATTAAATAAATACTTAAATTATATAGCACAGTGCCTGGCACTGAGAGATAACAGAAATAGCAGCCAATGTTATCACTGTCATTTATGTAACTATCTCCAATAACTAGTTTTTTACCTTAGTAGGAGGGTGAGAATAACTTTGATATGGGAAATATTTACTCATTTACTAACCTAACATCTATTTATTGAGGGCTCTTGTGAGCCAGGCATAGTCTAGGATCTCTCATTTAAGAAGTCAGAAAATGATCCTGTCTCCATGCAGCTGACATTTTAGTGGGAGAGAAAAACAATAAATAATTAAACATATTAAAGCGCCCAACTATATGACATTCTGGAAAAATCACAACTGTGAAGACAGTAAACAGATCAGGGTTGCCAGGGGTTGGGGAGTGGGGGAGTGGATAAATAGGTGGAGCACAGAGGATTTTTTAAGGGAAATATGTAAACTATGGATTTTGGGTGGTTATATGTGTCAATATAAGTTTATAGATTGTAAAAAAAGTAGCATTCTGTATGAAATATTGATAGTGGAGGAGGTTGTGCATGCATGCCAGGAGGAGTACATGGGAACCTCTGTATTTGCTGCTCAGTTTTCCTATGAACTTAAAACTTCGCTAAAAATAAATATATTAGAAGGGAAGGGAGGTAGGATAAGGAAGGAAGGGAGGGAAGGAGGAAAGAAGGAAGAAAGGGAAGGAGGAAAGAAGGAAGAAAGGGAGTCAAGGAATCAGAGAGCAGCTGGAGGGGGTGGGTAGGGTGAGGAGTATCTGAGATATTGTGGTCAAGGAAGTTCCCTCTGAGGAGGTGGGATCTGTGCAGATTGAAGATGAGAGGGAGCCAACCATGATGTGTTTGCGGATGTGTTGAAGGTTGCACATATTCTCAGAGGTATGGCCTGGAGTTGAATTACACTGATGGGAAGGGTCTGCTCTCAAGGGTGTACAGTTTGCTGCCATATGTATGCACCTAAACTCAGTATCTAAAGGCAGAATTTCAGTAGGTACTTGCTGAGGAGATGATCTAGGAGACCATTCTGTGTGTGACCAGGCAAAACATTGTTGCTTAAGACTATCTGGCTTTTTACATTAAAATCAGTGCACAGTAATAATAACTGCCACTCACGTGGTACTAACTAATCAATTGTACCATGTATTTGACTCTCATTGACTATTAATCGCCACAGGGAGCCCTATACCTAAAATACAGTTATTCTCTCTCTCTCTCTTTCAGGAAGAAATGAGGCTTAAGAAATTATGAAAACTATTCAAGGTCATACAGTTATTAAAAAACAAAGGAAATATTTCAACCCAGATCTGTGCTACTCAAAGGTCCAGGCTGCCAAACCGCTTCCAACCAGGAACACCCCCAAGCGCCCCTCCCAGGCCCAGCAAACTTGGGTCTTCTCTCTGACTCAGCATAAATCTTCCTCCCCAAACAGTGTGCTGTATCTTAGAGCAACCTCAGTGGCAGGCTGAGGCAACCAA
>NW_006289557.1:1867265-1906702 GCF_000327345.1 Myotis davidii | reverse complement strand
ATAAAAGACATAAATCTTGTTAGTAGAACTTTTGTCAGCCATCTCCATGTTAACACAGCAAATAAGAATAGTGAGCATTCCCTGGGTGCTTGCTCTTAGCCAGTCACCACCTCAAAGAGACTAAACTCAGCCTCGCAACCTTGCTAGGGAGGTGCCAGTATCATTCCCATTTCACAGATGAGGAAACTGTGGCAAAAGGCAATTTGCCCAAGTCACTCCACTGGTCAGTAGTAGACGCAGAATTCAGAACATGACTCCAGATCTCCATAGCCATGTGAAAGAATATTTACCAGAGGAAAGAAATATTAGCAAATTTGATGTTGTACCACCTTATTCAGAGCAATCAGTGAAATACAGAGCCTGCCTTTTAGATTTTCACAGAACCTTCTCTACGACAGAATTTTCTCACATTTCTGTTCAGATAAATAGTTCATGTTGGGCAGGACCCAGACCACCCAGCAAACAGAAAAGGCTGCAAATTCCCTCTGACCTTCTGGGTAGATGCTTTTACATTGAGAAGGAGGTAACTCCATTATTTCTACTTTACTGTGAACCTCAAAATTGCCCACGATTCAATAATTCAGCCTCTGGGAAAATCCAGGTCCCATTTTTAAGCCTGTAACCCTTACGCCAGTTTGATAAGCAGAACAGGCGTAACACAGCTCTTTAGGATGCCTGGATTTACCAGTGCTAAAGGATTTAATGTAGAAGTAGTCCATTGTGGCTGAGCCAGTTCCACATATCCAGGCACTTAACTGGCTCTACAAGGCAGGCTCAAAGAGAAAAACACTAAAAAAAAAAGGCACTTGGCTGAGCTCTAATGGGCAGCATCTGTAGTTAGTTTACTTTGGCAACTCTGTGTTCCTTCCGGATAGAGCTTTTATTCCTCCATTCTGCCCCCAGGCGCCTTTTAATGACTGAGATATAAGTAGGTCAGATAAACTAAAACTCTGTAAATTCTCTATATTTGTTACATAGGCCTGGTGTGTTGCTTCTGGACAGTCTTCATAACCGTAATGCAGGTCTCTGCTGGAAGTGCTGAATGGATGCATCTCATCCAGGCCTTGACTTTACACAATCAGATCCCATACAGCAAAGATGTTCCTAAAGCTGATCGTTAACTGGGGGTGAAAAGCTGCATTTGAAGGACTACTCCTTTCTACACTCCACGTATTTTTTGGCTTATGATTGTTGATTCTTACATCACTGGGAAGTTACCTAAACTAAGAGGGGATGTGATCGTGGAGAAGGGGTCTCACTCTATCTCAGTGTTGTTGAAGTTGGGGTGATGAACACTGGCCTGAAGCCTTGCATTTCTGCTCCCATGATTCCCGCAAGTGAGCATCAAAGTCAACAACATGTCCTAAAATCTTGCAGGTCAGCTGGTTTCGTCTTTCATTGTACCATTCTGAAGACTCATCAAGAACACATTTGCTAAGTTATTAGGAGGTAGGAACCTATAAGGTGGTTGTTATTTCATCATATGTTGCATGATTCCAATTTGTTCTGAGTGCAAGTTGAAGTCGTCTGAAGTGGATTCAAAGCACTCTGATGGTTCCAACCAGAACTTACCATTCTTTTATATTCCTCTCAAAGTGTACACCAACCGAGGCACAAAATCTGAGGTCATGACACTTGCTCAATTGGCTTAAACTGTACAGACCTTTGTCAAACCATGTCCACTAAAGCTAAGGTAGGCTTTGCTTCACACCCACACATGAGCAGGACTGATGTTCAGTCACTGCACCTGTTGTTTGCAGCTGGCGTCTGTTCTGATTTGGTCAGTGTCTGTGCTGGGCCAGTTGTAAATATTTTGAGTATCATGCACAATCATTAATATTCATTTCCAACCTATTGTGATGATTTGTGTCACTATTAATGTTCAGAGTTACTAAGGACCACAGAATCATAGAATCTCAGTATTAAAAGGAATGTCCAAGCTTATCTATCCCCACTCTCTGCTGGGTACAGAAACTCCCTCTTCAGCTTCTCCACAAGAAAAGTACGCAAGCAAAGCAAACTGAGGACTTGTTTAAAGTAAATCACATTTTCCTTCCTTTATTTTTCTTTTCTTTTCAATTGTAAAGAGAGAATCGTGAGAAGTTTACACAGATCTCTAGGAAAATCTGAAGTTAGAGTTGCTATAACATATGTCCAGGGAGGAAACTGTCTGTCCTCTCCAATCTTAATACATTGGTCCATAGATCAAAGAAGAGATTTTCAGAAAACCTGACTACTATTCACCTCCCATTTTAACACTCTGGTCCAAACCATTACCATCTCATCTGGATTGTATCATGACCATTAACTGGTCTCTTAGCCGCCACCCATTATCCCCTTCAGTCTATTCAGCACAGGAATCAGAGTGATCCTATTAAAATATCAGGCCAGGTCACTCTTGTTTAAAAACCCTCAATTATATTCCATCTCTTTAATAATGAAAGTCAATGTCCATACTTCACCTAGAAGAAGGTCCAGTAAGATGCGGCCTCAACATTTTTCCTTTGGATTTATCTTTGCTCTTAATCACTGGGCAGTTTTTTTGAAAATACACCAGCTGTGTGGTCATAGCCTCTGCTCTTGCTGTTCCCTTGGCCCAGAAAACTTATTCCCCAGCTGTCCCTTTACCCTCTTCCCTGGTTTACTCAAATATCACCTTCTCAGTGAGGCCTCAGCTAGCCCACCCATCTAAAAATTGCAGCTTCACTCCAATGCCCTATACCCTTTCCAACTCTTTATTCTTACATACATTTTGTTTCCCCAACTAGATTATAACTTCTGTAACAATGAGAACTTTTGTTCAGTAGCATATTCTCAAATCCTAAATGAGTGTTTATCATATAGTAAGCACTTAATACAGTAATCAGTTATGTGTAAAAGTAAACAAGGAAGAAAAGGATGGAAGGAAGGAAGGAAAGAAGGAAGGCAGGCAAGAGGGAAGGAAGGAAGGAAGGAGGAAGGGAGGGAAGAAGGGGAGGCTGCCTCCTGGGTTGTATCTAAGCATTTTAGAAGGAGTCTGCTTTCTGCTTTACTTGTGGAAAAATTAAAAGTCCATAGGCCTCTAAAAGATCAGAGCATCCTTTGGAGGCATTCATTGCTACTTTTCAGATTTATTTCTCTTTTAATACCTACAGAGCCAAGAAAAAGTGGCAATAAGATTGTTTCCCTATCTTTGATATTAGATCACTTCAATACTTTTGACATTATCATGTTAAGTTTATATTAATTCATTGAACAAAATGGTTATTGAGAACCTATTATCTACAAAGTCCCCACATTAGCTATAAGGGGATCTGAAGCAATACTAAACACATTCCCTGAAATACATAAAGAACAAGTGTACCATCAGGCCATGGTACTCAACACATCTGCACAAGAGAACCACCCAACAAACTTAAGAACAAACCAATGCTTGGCGCCCAGTTTCAGAAAGTCTGAAGGGCAAGGGGGAGAATTTTCAATACTTCCCAAGTGATTCTATATTCATCCCATGTTTAACGAAGGTAATAACATATGCTGAAGGTGCAATTAATACAAGAGCTCAGGGAGTACTAGAGAGAGAGTAATCCCCCCTAGTAAGAGCAAAGTTCCTCAACTCTGGTCCAAAGAATAGCAGTCATTCGTGAAAAGTTAATAGTTGTGTTTGGAGGAAAAAATAGCCCCATGTTTGAATAAATGTGGGGACTTATTTATTCCCCATTCTCCTTCTTGGAGATTCAGTGTCCCAGGCATCCTCTCTACACTCCAGTGAGTTGTGGGAGATGAGCCCTTCTTAGGCTTAGGCCCTATCTAAAAGGGCCATGCAGGGTCTCTGGGATTACAATCACAGATCGCTCTGTGCATGCCCTTTATCTCAGGCAGGGAGAGTTGTAGCCAAAGCCAGGTCTATGCCATGATAACAAGCCAGCAAGAAGTAGACAAAGGGTTACATTTTTAAAAATATGCTTCAACTGACCAGATGAAGTAGGCTCTGGTTTGCCTTGCATGGCACTTCCCCTGGGTACACCTACCTACCTGTCTTCTTAGAATTTTCATCACAGTTTTGGACCATACTTTTGCGTTTGCTAATCTATGGAGTTTGCATATGGTTTCCTTTGCCTGCCTTCTAAGAAATTTAGAAGAGAGATAACTCAAGTTCAACTTTATTCTGCTAAGTTAGCATCTGTAACAGACATTATCTGAATGTCATCACCATGTTTGGCTTGCCTGATCTCTCGTTCAACCGAAAGTATGCTTCTTAACTCAAAATAAATAAATAAAAAGGAGACCAATTAAATGAATTATGATGGATCTATATGATAGAATACTTTGCAGTATTAGAAATGTCATAGGAAAAAAGCTCACATATGGTAAGAAAAAATATTTGAGTGGAAGATACAACACCATTTTTAATATGATAAAATAAGACATAAAAACTATATCTATGGGATAAGATTGAATGCTATTCATTTTCTTCTTTTGATTATTATATATTTCTTAAATCTTCTAAGGTAAACATATGTTCATTTCAAAACAGAAAACAATAAGACAACTTAAGGCCATAAATTTGTGATGTTTTAAATGGAAAGCAAGCCCAACCTGCATGGCTCAGTGGTTGAGCATAGATCTATGGACCAGGAGGTCACAGTTTGATTCCTGGTGGGGGCATATGCCCCGGCTGCGGGCTCGATCCTAGTGTGGGGTGTGCAGGAGGCAGCCAATAAATGATTCTCTCTCATCACTGATGTTTATATCTCTTTTTCCCTCTTCCTTCATCTCTGAAATAAATAAAAAATAAGATAAAAATGTAAAGCAAATAAAGAGAAATCAGTTTTCTTTACACCCCGCCTTCAAGAAACTTGGTACTTGATGACTATATTTTACTTTCAGATGTAATTTGGCATAACTATTCTGAGTTCAATGTTTCCAGATTTTTTTTTAAAAAAGAAAGAATTAATGCTCATAAAATAATTTGGAACACAAACTGTGAGATAGATTTAAAAAAACACAGAAAACAGAAGACCTCTCCCTGCTCAGTTGTCTTGCTAAGAAGATGTATTACCCCTGCTTATTGCTCTTATGCTGATCTTTTTTTGTTTTCTTTCCGTTGTTTTATTTTTCACTTCGAAACAAAAATGTTTTTTGCTGACCAGTAGAAAACTGTTGAAGTCAATTATCCCTTGAAGACTCTTTGCACAATTTCCTTGCTGAAAAATTTCTGAGAAAAGAGATTAGTGACTTGGTTGTGTAATTTGTGCCTTATCGATTTCCCCCAAGTGCTTTCTCATTTTGTTGATGAGCATTTTTATATTAATGGTTTTATGGAAGAGGACGTAGTGTAGACAGCCTCCTCACAGGTGCACCACAGATACCTTGCTATTTTATTTTTCTAGAACAGTGTGATAAGAATGTGTTTGCTGCAAAAACATAACACTGAAGACTAAAAGCAAAACAATATGGGACACAATTAATTTCTTCTGATGTGATGGATGATCATGTTTGGGTTCCAAATACATGCAACAGATAAACAGTTCAATAAATGACTCTGGGATAAATACTCTGTGACCAGTTGACCTTTAATACAGTTTTCCATAGATTTACAAATATTTGCCAAGAATGTGGCATGTTCAAATATATTAGGTATGGAGCAATTTCCCCACTTATCCTTCTAATGCAGGGAAGTGGAAAATGAATAATCCCAAGTACATGGGATAAACAAACCTCTAATATGCATTCCCACTGATATAGGGAATGTCCAAAAATGGAATCTTTGATGAGTAAAGTTCCAACACCATGTGTAGGCTTCAAAATGCCAGCTTTTTGTCAGTAATTATGCATAAGACCCTAAAACATCCCCTTATGAATTTACAATTCTAATACGGCCATTAAATGAAGGAATGTAAATTAATTCATTTATCAGTAGCAAGAATGTTCAACTTTGGGATGATGGATGGGCTGCTTTTTGGATCAAAGTCACATGACATGCAGTTCCCTGGCATCCTGACATTGCTCTCCTTCCCCATTGCTTCCCTCTAAAGACAGTCTCGCTCATCTCCCTGACACATACAGGCTTGCTCCCTGAAACATGGGGCGTGAGAGTGTTCACTGTGGTACTCCATGTATTCCTACCACAGATTGTTTTATTTCTAAATTGTAATTTCCTCCATGATTTTCTTATCTCTTTAATTGCTTTTTTATGATATCTTTCCCCCTAAGGGTCAATGTTCACTGTGGTTAAAGCTAATATTATTTTCTATAAACCCTCCTTTTAGAAAATATCTACTTATAGATCCTTTGTTCACCAGCCATTTTATTTCTACATCTAGACTGAAATGAAGATGACAGAATGGGTGGTTTTAGTATTCAGAATGCTTTTAACTGGTGACAAAATGGATGAAGCCTATAGTCCCCAAGCATTCATTTAATCCCTAAAGTCCTTCCCTGGTGGTTAGAAAAGAATTTAAGCCAGTTCAGAAAATATAATATTTAGTTTAAATGAATACTTCTGTCTTTTTCTGCATTATTCCTTAAAATTGCTCATTACCTCAAATACATGGAGAAAGTAAAATATGTTTCCCTTGTGTTGCCATAAGTGTTAGGGTTTAGATATTTTTAAATTAAATTTCTTTTTTTTCCTCAGTAGTACTAAATTTATTTTCAAAGGAAACAGTATTAAAAGTGCTACTGAATATTTTCTATGCTGTAACTAGGCCAGGGCAGAACAGAGAGACTCATGACAACAGGGATTTAGGTAATTTGCCTTTAAAAACTGAGAGAGATAAAGGTCTTTTGTGTATTCTGTATGTTTCTTCATCCCATCCATCTCAAACTCTAGCTAGAGGAGCATTTCCTGCTTTTGGGAGACCTCAACTTCCAAATTGGGGTTTTGGATCCTTGTTTGTTTGTTTGTGTACAGATAATTTTTCTTCCATTTTATTGCTCTTCACTTAAGAATTTTTTATGAAAATAAACTTATCTTGACCAGATCTATTTTGCACTGAAATTTTCATAATAAAAAGATTATCTATACTGTTCCAATAAGCTCCCTCCATGTGTCAAGATCTCTACTGGGGGCAGAAATACAGACTCGCTGAGACAGCTGCCATGTCTGCCCTTATGAGGTTTAGAGTCTAGCTTTTCTGTGTTTTTGCTTTTATGACATGATAAAAAATATTATAAACCTCTTTTAAGGAATTTAAAAGAGATTACTGAATCTATTAATACTTATAGTCTGTGTAAAAATAAACCACTAATTACAAATTTCTATGTGCATGTGTGTTTTCTATTAGAAACCAAAAAGTTGATTTCCTATAATTATAGAACTAAGATTTCTATTGTAAAAATAATGGTTAAGTCTTGAAGCCATTTATTATCAAATTATTTTTTTCTTCCCTTGAAATAATGTAATGCTTATTTTCCCTACCCCTCCAATAAAAACTTATTATCCACTCCACCCAAGTGGCATGTATTAAATATCATTTTCATTATAGATGATTTTAATTTCTTTGTGATTATAAGTTATAATTTTTAAAGTTCTACAATAGGTAGTTATTAATTTTATATGTAAAAACAACTTTATATCTTGCCCTAACCGGTTTGGCTCAGTGGATAGAGCGTCGGCCTGCGGACTAAAGGGTCCCGGGTTTGATTCCGGTCAAGGGCATGTGGTCAAGGGCATGTACCTTGGTTGCGGGCACATCCCCAGTGGGGAGTGTGCAGGAGGCAGCTGATGGATGTTTCTCTCTCATGGATGTTTCTAACACTCTATCCCTCTCCCTTCCTCTCTGTAAAAAATCAATAAAATATATATTTTTTAAAAACTTTATATCTTAAAATATAACACATATAACCTGAAAGGCACTCTATTGATAACTACTACATTGTATAGTTATCCATATGGAATTTCTTCCAATGGGGCAAATTTACCAAAAGAGGAAATTTAGGCTGCACTTGATGATTTGAATCGTTGCAAAAAAATAAAATAAAATATGCCACCTTGTCTCAGCCTCAGAAAAGTTTCAAAGCACTGATGGTTTATTTGGTTTAGTTTTTGTTTGTTTGTCTTATTTCTAAAACATTAAGATCTACAATCTGAAAAGCAAAAGATATCACAAGCAATTTTGGCCTATGATTCTAACATAATTTAGTGTTTACTTATATATGCATTTCATTGACTCAAAAGCTTAAGCCATCATCATTCTTACATCAGATTTATTACAATCAATCCCTAAGTTTACTGTTTCTTATATTCAATAACTTGAATGGCCCTGGATATACAGCGCCAGTGAAGCCTAGACTCCCAGAATTTATTGCTTGAATGCTCTCTGAGATACTAAAATATAGAATATAAATAAACTGGGGGAAAAGGCAATATGGACAATGATATTTTAAGAAGAGAATACCAGTAGCTCTTCTGCTTAATACATGAGAAGCAATAAAGTAACAGAATTATTTTCCAGTTTGGCTGCTGGTAGAAGACTTCTGCTGTGTTATATACACCTTCTTTCCTTATGAGAAAATCCTCTGTTAAGCTAAATTCTGGGGAAATTACCAAAAATCAAATGTAAGAATAAAGGTAAAAGAAATGGGAAAGTTTAGTCTAGAAATGAGAAGGTTTGAAGAATGGGGGCATAAAAATTCTCCTCAAATACCTAAAAGATATTCATATAGGTGAGAGATTTAAAGCTTATTTTTCATGGCTCCAGAAGGCAACATTTAGAAAATAGAGAAGATTTTTTGAAGGTATATATCCGTCCAATATAAATGAATATGTGTGGTGCAGTTAAATCCAAAAGAAATTCAGATATTTGTGTGTCGGATGTATTGTTGGCCACTGATGAGTCTTAGGGTCTATTGGCATCAGCTGACTTCTAGGTAAGCTTTGTGATTTCAGGATGAGAGAGAAGGGGCGAGAGTATTGGGAGCCTAGAGGGAAGTTTGAAAGCATCATTGGAAAGGACATGATGCTGTCTGTCCCGGAGTGTAGATTATTCTTCTGAGAAGGGAACTGGAGAAGAGAGCAAGGCTGGGGAGCAGTTTTTATACAAAGGACATGGGGAGATAGATGAATAGGGGGAGGGGCTATATGAGTCATACGATTGGAGAGGTCATCTCCAACTTGCTGTAGAAAATGTTCCTCAACTATGTCATTCTGAACTGGAAATCATATAGCAGGACCACTTTTAGTTGTGATATTGGTGTTACCAGAATGGGCAAGGCCACAGCATCATAAAGCACTATCTAGATGGAGCAATGCTTCCCAAACTCAAATGTTCAAACAACTCACCTGAGGATCTTGTGAAACTACCGATCCGATCCAGTGGGACTAAGCCAGGGGACCCAAAGTTCCACATTTCAAATAAGCTCTTGGATGATGCTGATGGTGTTAGTCCAGCTATCACTGGGTAGTACTTTGATAGAGGTTTTGTGATGAAAAGAAACTGACATGGAACAGCCAGAGTGGGAGAAGAAGAATTGAGGAGATGCTGAAAAACAGGGTCTGAAGTTGACATGGTGTTTTATGAATATTCTGGAACTACTCTCCACGTGCAAGCCAAACACTCCCAGAAGTACTGCAGTTAGTCTAGGTATTTTAGGAACACATAGATTGGAAAGGACAATATATCTGGGTTATTGATGTAGATATGACTCCATCTGTATACACAGGATGGCAAAGAAGATTCAAAACTGGCTAACAAAGGAATGTGTGAACTTGGAAAATAATAAATTGCTTTTAGTGTAAGTGTTCACAATAAAGCTATATAGACTCTTATAGGAATTACAGAGGATTTGTTGCGATGATTGCCAAGGTCTTTTCTTATTCTACATTTTTCTTATTCTACAATGGAAGCACCCAGGCTATAAAGAACACTTATGGTTTATGTTTGTTTGTTTTTAAGAGAGCTCATTTTGAGGAGCTAAGAAAAAAATGCTTAATTAAGCAAAGAATGCTGCCAGTACAATTGAATTCCAAATCTATAGGCATCTCTTAACTTAATGTGCATCCCATGAACTTAGATTTCACTCCACCCAATTTTTAGCAGATAAATGCCATTAGATATGAGATGATAATAAAGAGATGGATTTCTGAAAATTAGTTACTATTTCTAAGAAAGAAGGAAAACAGGAAGGAAGGAAGTGAGGGAGAAAGAGAGGAGAGAGAAAGAGAGAAGGAAAGACAGGGAGAGAGAAGAACTCAAAGAGTATGATATACAATAAAATGAGAAGAGTTAAGTAATGTATAAGAAAGGCAGCATGTTAATGATAAATTTGAATATTTTATTCCCCAGAAGTGGAGCCAAAAATATTCTCCCCATCCCTCTGGCCCAGAAATTGAAGCCTTCAAAATCTTAGCTTCAGTATCATTGAAAGCCACTGAAGCTTTTAGATCAGATTAACAGATAGAAAAAAAGAAAAGTAATAAACCTGTTCAATTACAAAGGCTTCTCTGCCTTCATATATCAAAGCTTCTCTCTCTCTCTCTCTCTCTCTCTCTCTCTCTCTCTCTCTCTCTCTCATAAAATTATTTAAAAAATTGACCTCAGCCCTAGCCAGTTTTGCTCAATGGATAGAACATCAGCCTGTGGACCGAAGGGTCCCAGATTCAATTCCAGTCAAGGGCATGTACCTCTCGTTTGCAGGCTCCTCCCCAGCTCCGGCCCTGGTTAGGGCACGTGCAGGAGACAACAAATCGATGTGTGTTTCTCTCCCATCGAGATTTCTATCTGTCTTTCCCTCTCTTCCATTCTCTCTAAAAATCAATACACAAATATCTTCAGGTGAGGATTAAAAAAATTGACTTCAAATTAACAAAGTTTACTGAGTCCCTCCTAGATGTGAAGCACTTGCCAGGGGCTGGGGATGCACAGATAAGACCTGGTTTACAGTCTGATATAGGTTATAGAGAGATATTCAATTAAAAATAATATAGCATTTAACTACTTAAAATAAAGCTATAAATATAATATTGAATCACAGATGAAGGAAAATTTAAGCCTCCTTCTCTCCCCCCCACCCCAACCCCTAAGGGTAGGGACCTAGAGGAGATTTTATAGAATAGCTGATGTATGAGCCTGGTCTGAAAAAAAGGAACAAGCACTTCCTGACAGAGGACAGAGCATGTACTAAAGCTCTGTACAGAGGGGAATGAAAGCACAAGGGAGGAGCTGGGAAAGGTGTACTTGACCAGTATGTACACCAGGGAGGTGCAGGCTGAGGCCAAAGAAATAAATTAGGCCTTACTGCTATCCCTGCCAGTCTCTCCTGCCCAGTTTCCTCTGAGCACTTCCAGCTGACATCTTTGACATCTTGCTGTCAAGGTCACAGCCTTTATTTACTTCACTGGTGCCATTGGCTGTGGTATAATTTGAGGACTATGACCACCCCCTCCCACCCAGGCATGAGATTTTGGAATTCAAGTACTAAACTCAATTCTGACACTTGCTTAGAACAGTCCTTTATTTTTGCTTGTTTAATTTTCCTATAATGAGAAAAATTTGAGATAAATTGCTCGACTCCAAACTTATTTGACTATGAACTCAACATGTTGAGGAAGAAATTGGGAATATCTCAACACTATGCTTTATTTTGTCATGTCCTAAGTCAGGAAACCATCTGCACTGGTTGATTTTTCAGCAGGCCTTGAGGTGTGGAGTGTAGCAACCTGGGGTAATCTGGCTCCAGTCCCAGAAGGCCAGGGCTTCTCAGTAACTCTTGGGGGAGGGAGTTGAGATGGGTTGAAAACACAAAAGCAATCTATTGAAGAAACAATTGATTTTTTTTCAGGCCTGGATGTCCTGTGGTCATTTTTGGAGACGGGTGAGAAGAGTTTAATGGAGTCCCTCTTCTGACTGCTCAGATTCACACACGAACTCTCCTTGCCATTGGTTTCCTGTTACGACTCCAATTTTGCTTATTTTATCCCCCCACACCTAGCTGAGGGAGACATGAACATCTATTTTAGCTTCGAATTTAGAAAAATAATTCATGATTCAGTTCAAAAAGATAAAGTGGACACACACACACACACACACACACACACACTCAAAGCTGAAAAACATTTCAAGGTTTCAATAGACTAAAAAAGAGCCCACATTCTTCTTCCTTATAAGCATTTCTCACAGCAATTGGTGAGTTTGCCAAAAAGGCTCCCGGGACCCATATTTTTTCTACCCCAATGGATGTAATACGCAAGAAGAAATCTGCATCCTTCCCTGCTGGGAATCATTTGCTTACTGTGTGCTCTGCATAAAAACTATAAGGTAGAAAAAATGTTACCCTGCTGAAGCTGGCCAGCATGCTGCCAACCTGCTGCCCAAGTTCCTCGCCTGACAAGCTGCCTGTAGGAGAGGCCACATTGACACTCAAAACCTAATGGGTTGTTCTCCCTGGTGTTTCATCCACTGGGGACTTTAGTCTATAAGTACCACTGTTATATTTTATTGATGAGGCCCATGTTGACCCAGAAAATTTCCCAGATACAATGTTAAGCTCAAAATATCTAAATTGCCCCACACTCAGCTCTGAACTCCATATCAATGTGTTGGATACTGGATTCAACATGGAGATAAACCAAACTTAATGTCTGCTTCCCTACATTTTGTGGGTGACCAAAACTTATCACAGCAGCCACAAAAGAGAACTGGGCTCAAGATAAGGGAACTAAAGTTCTAAGGCTACACATCCCAACATGAGCTCCATGAACATCACTCTCTCAGTCCCCATCTGCAAAGTTGGGGGATGGACTCACAGCACCATCTGACTCCAATTTACTAATTTTGTATTTCTGGTCAGGTGATCTAAGGCAGTGGTTGGCAAACTGCGGCTCGCAAGCCACATGTGGTTCTTTGGCCCCTTGAGTGTGGCTCTTCCTAAGCCTTAGGAGTACCCTAATTAAGTTAATAACAATGTACCTACCTATATAGTTTAAGTTTAAAAAATTTGGCTCTCAAAAGAAATTTCAATCATTGTACTGTTGATATCTGGCTCTGTTGACTAATGAATTTGCCGACCACTGATCTAAGCGAATATGATTACACTTGAAAATTTCCAAACATCATTCTCTTAAACCTCTCATTCTCTTTAAGCAATCCATTGCTGAAGCTAAATCCAACCACTGTTTTTATTTTCACCCACTCCCAAAATAATATGTTCACTTTCCCCTCTCTTTTCCTGCCTGCACTTAGCCAATTAATTTTATAGAGAAATTTCTTTCCTCAATTGTTGAGTTTTCCCCATTGGATGATGGGTTGGGTAAGAAATACTATAAGACATTGTTAGTTTTTAAAACTAAATTTTATTTAGTTTAGCTATCTAATATTTCATATGATATAGTATGGGCTTTGACAAAACCAGGGTTAGAATTCAAGTTTTGCTGCTGTGCTCTTAGAGAGTATAATAGTCTCTCATTTTCCCCACTGGGTTTTGGGAAGAATAGCCCTCACACCATAGGGTCATTTTAAAGGTTGGAGATAATGTAGATAACTCATGGAGCATAGTGCCTGACACAAAGTAGATATTCTTACTGGCAGGAAAATTCCATCCCCAATTTAGGGAAGTAGCAAGGTTAAGCTTGATAAGTAAAGAAGATCATAAGCAAAAATCAAATACAGATCACACACACACACACACACACACACACCATCCTGCCTCCAGCCCTAAGAACTGCAGATTTTAGAACCAGAAGGGACCTCAAAAAATCTGGAAAGAATGGTGAGATGCTCAGCACTCTATTCCATTGCTAAAAGTGGAAATGATATAACCACAAATTCTCCATGGGGCAATAAGGAAATGGGCACATGCCTTCCAGCCTACATTTTATTCTATGCAGAGAAGTCAGCTTTCTCTGAAGAAAGCTGCAGCTGACTAGGATTGACAACTCAGATCTTTACAGTTGTTGAGTAGCCCACTGAGAAAAAGGCTTCCTTCCCAGTTCCTTGACAAATACAAGCCAAATTTTAAATCTAACTCTTGTCAAGTGCCATGGGCACAAATAAATATGCACAGCATGGCTTCCTTTGGCCAACTGGAGTGCAGATGTAATCATTTTGCACAGCATGCCCTCCTGTAGCCCAAAGGCACCAAGCAAAATGCAAGAACTAAGAGATAGGAAGGCTATGGAGCAGAGCCCAGGGAAGCAAAGGGACAGAATGGAGCCCAGTCACCTAGTTGGGTGCTCCTTTTAACTTCTCCTGGAGCCATTCTTCAGAATTATTGCTTAAGGGATGGGACAATGGGTAAGTCATTTCATATAAAATTCTCTGAGCAGAAAGCACTGAACTGGGAGTCCAATGATTGGGGCAGAGTTTTTCAGCCCTCACTATGCCCTGAGACATCCAGGGGATGCAACATGATCTCATTGGAACAATGACAGGGGAGAAGATGGAGCAGGGAACACCACTAAGGGAGGATGCATGTGGAGTTTGAAGAGTCTCTAGGTAATTCTGAAATATCATCCTTCCCTTCTCTAATCCAGGGGCCAGTCTTACTTCCATTCCCACTAACTAGGAGAACCTGGGCAAGTCATATAACTGGTCTCATTAATTAGGGAAAGTATTCTCATATTGTTTTAAAACTCAAATATGATAATAACAAGTACAGGTGCACTTAGTAAACTTTGAGATGCCCCATATCCAAAAATAAACAAGGTTGTCTTTTTTTTTTAACCAGGTGAAGACCCAACACACACACACACACACACACACACACACTGGTGGGTGGCGGGAGAACTCTGGGCTTCATTGTCTTCTTCAGGTGGCCTTCGTAGTTAACCTAAGAGGCTGGCAGGTGGGCAAACCAGTAGCAGCTCTTCTCACAGACACTGAGGGGTGACCAAACATCTTTCTAGATTATGACACTCACAATAACAGCTTAATATATTAGAAATACAGCCAATTTATATTTCATACCTAGCTTACCCTTCCTCCCTTTCCCCTCTAGCTGTTTATATTTGTACAACCCAAGTGTTACTCATAATCCAATCAAATGGATATAAACTATGTTGTATTAGCTATGTTCAATATTCCCTACTAGAGCAACAGGGAAAAAGAGAGAAATCATAGTGCATGCCTTCTCCTTATTCACATTCTAGTGGGAAGGGTAGCCAATCACTGATCACAAGGCAAAAACAAAATAAGTGCTAACTGGCCTAGGAGAGGACCAAGCGGGGGTATCATCTATTTCTGACCAGAAAAAAGAAATTTTAAGTAAGCTAAATATGGTTTTTGTTACTAGCTCAGGATCAAATTTCTGATCAGGGAATGAAAATGTTTGCCCAACTTATGTTTTAATATTTAGTAGCTGAACACAAGTGTAAGGTAATACTCATACCAATTAGGGGTTGATACCACATGGTTGACTGAATTCCTTCAAAGTTCCTCTAAGTATTATGCCCTAAAATTTGTTGCTGTCCTTTGGTTTTGTGCAAAAGGGCCTGGTGTCTCCTTTGTTTGTATTCTGTTTTATTGTTAATTAAATTTATTGGGGTGACATTGTTCAGTACGATCACATAAGTTTCAAGTGTACATCTCTATGATACGTGATCTGTACACTGTGTAATTCTATTTTTCTATTTTTTATCGAGATGAGTTGGTATTTCACAGAGAGCACCTGACTCTATGAATATGGGATGCCACTAGATTTTTCCCCCCATGTTTCCACAGAGTGGAATGCTGGCTCCTGAGCATAAAGAACATGAATGTGTCCCTCCTGGTTCAGAAGCAGCACGAGATGGGACACTGCAGAAAAGTAGAAAGGTAGTGATGTCTGATAACTTCACCTGCCTCTCCAGTGTGACCAGCTCTGCAGGTTTCTCATGGGACATCAGATCTTATGAGAGGAAGAAGTAATCATGACCAGCTGCTAAAACTATATGTTTGAAATGTAATTATTTTATGGAGCCTCCAAAAGTGTGCTGAAGAGTATGTAATTAATGTTAAGATTGGGTTATCACAGTGTTTGACAGAGGTTAATTAAATATGAGACTATCTAGCTTGATCAGGATGGAATTATGATACTCAGTGGTTTAAGCTCCTTTTCTTCATATCTTCTCAAGAATTTACAGCCAAAATGTGTGGAATGTGCCCTCACTGGTTTGGTTCAGTGGATAGAGGATGGGTCTGTGGACTGAAGGGTCCCAGGTTTGATTCTAGTCCAGGTCACATGCCCGGGTTACTGGCTAGATGCCCAGTATGGGGTGTGCCGATCAATGATTCTCTTTCATCATTGATGTTTCTCTCTCTCTCTCCATCTCCCTTCCTTTGTGAAATAATAAAAATACATTTTTTTAAAAATTGATCTTTATAGAAATATATATAAGGCACACATCCAGTTGGTAAATGTGGGACACTACCTATTTTCAATAAGAAACTGTTCCCAAATGAAACTAAATCACGAACTAATAAAACTCTACTAAGGTGATGTGTAGAAAGGATATTTAGTCCTGTTTGCACTTATCTGATCATGCTTTTATTGGTTTTAGAGTGAGAGGAAGAGAGAGGGAAAAGGAGAGAGGGAAACATTGTTTGGTTGCCTCCTGCATGGCCCCTACTGGGGATCAAGCCCCCAACCCAGGCTTATGCTCTGACCCGGAATCCAATGGGCAACCTTTGGCACATGGGACAATGCTCAACCAACTGAACCACCCTGGCCAGGGCGGTTGTCTTTTTTTTATGTTATATAAAACTAATCTGTATATTTTGGGCCTGGATTTTTTTCACCCAGTACAACTCTCTGTAGATTCATCCAGATTGTTGCATGCATCAATAGATTATTCTTTTTTGTTGCTGGATGCTATTCCATGATATAGATTGACCAGCTTGTTAAACCATCACCTATTTAAGGATATCTGGGCTGTTTTCAGTTTTTTACTATTACAGGTAAAACTGCTATGAACAATCATGTACACATTTTGAATGAAAATAGTTTTAATTTTTTCTTGAATAAAACTCAAGGGTACTGTTGTAGGGTCATATGGTAATTTAATGTTTAAGTTTATAAGAAACTACCAAACTGTTTTCTAGAGTAGCTGCACAATATTTTACTCGCACCAATAATATAGGAGTATTCAGGGTTTTTTTCCACATCCTTGCCAGCATTTGGTATTATCATACTTTCATTTTGAAAATTTTGGTAGGCACGGAGGATATTTTTATTGACCACTGAATGCAGAACTAAGAACTAGCCATTGAGATTGTCTTGCCATTAAGTTGCTGTGTAATCTTGAATAAGCATGGTTTTCTGGTATATAAACTAAAAAATTTCTAATAGTCTTTTTTATTTTAATTTGATATGATTATGAAGGGTTAGAACCTAAAAAGTGTCTCAAAAAAATTAATTTGCTTACTGAGTAGGAAATTATCTTCCTGGGGAACCAGATAATATGTGAGCCTAAAGATATATTATTTCCCCCAAATAACCCACTGCACATAGCAAGTTGATTTACTTCATCTAAGATGAACTTCAAGGTAGTCTCCCCATCGTTCTATATGGCAATAGAAATTACTTAATCTTCATGGTAAATTCATCCCATATTTATTTATGAAGATACTTTTACTCAAAAGAATTTGAAATAATAGCTTGATGTTACCAATTTGGCTTCAGAAAAACTTCCTGACATAGAAGAGGGACCCAAGAAAGCCACTCTGCCTCTGCCAAAGTGGGCTCTGGAGTCAGATAAGAACAGATCCCACAGACCTGTGATGGCTGGTGTTGCTGTTAGGGTTGAGAAGGCAACCACAACAAAAAACAGCTTTCCTGCATTACTAGGCTCCTTACTTCAAGTGTCAGTTGGTAATAATGTGCCAATAAAGTTCTTTATTAAATATTTGAGCATCATCCAAGACCATGAATACAAAGAGATGCAAAGGCAAATGATGGAAAGACAAAATAATAATAATAAAAATTAACATTGAAGAAATCCCAGTGGCTAATTTTGTGTAGTCTTATGTAGTTTCCTTTCTTAGAATAACATGGGGCACGTGTTACAAGCACAGATCTCTGGGCTCCATCACTGACTGTTTCAAGCACAGTCTTAGAGGGTAGTCCAGGAACATGCATTTTTAATAAGCTCACCAGGAGATTCTTACTGGCAACCCAGTGTCAGCCGATGGCCTAGCATTTGGGAACTAATAATATAGAGCAACACCCCCAATTTACAGACAGAGAAATCAGGGATAGAAAAAATCTCACCAGTGAGTCAAGGTCATGCATGTAATAACTAACAAAGGCTGAAACTAGAACTCTTGCTATTTTCCATGTGCACCTAACCCTTTGTGAAACATGCTTTATAACAATGACAAAAATCCACTTTTCTATCATAGAAACTATGCAAGTCCCAGCCCAATTGCAAGCTTTATCCTTTATCCACTGCACAGCTGAGACTAGGGCTATGTTTTACTCCTGCAAGCTCATTTCCCATCATTGTTTCCCCCCAACAAAAAAATTTTGTCTCATGTCACAATTCACTCAATTAGCTTCAGTCTCCATTTTGGAGTTTACAGTATAAAGTCCGTTCCTTATCTCACTCCCCAGAACCCAAGACATGGCCACATTTTTTGCCTTTGTTCTCATAACAGGGATACTTTTCTGCTAACCTGCCTCATACTCCAAAGTCCCCTGTCCATTTGCTGGCCCTAATTTGCCTTTCAGTTTCCCTTTCATAGAGAAAAGTTACTCCTAAACCTTAGACCAGTGCCTAAGCCCTATTACTCTGATGACAACTGTCAAGTTATTTGAGACTGGCCCACCCCAGAGTGTTCACCACTACATTTAGTTCAACTGTTGGAATATAATGCTACTTCATCCAATGTATCAGTCCTGGCTTCCCATGGCAACTGATGACAACTGAAAATCTTGCTATATTCATTTGTTCACCAGATTGAACCCCTTTTTGCACCCAAAGCTGGATAATTCTTCCAACCCTTTGTACCACACCAGTTGACAAGTCTAGTCTACTAATTTCTGCCACATCTTTGCTGAAATTAGTAACCTTGCCTAACTAATCTTAAACTCTGACAAAAACCATGCCACTTCCCACACTGACCTATAATTATCTATATCTCTTACTAGACATAGCACGTTGAAGGCAAGGGGCAGAACCCATTATATTTACCATTGTGTTTCTATGTATAAGACAATGAAATAGAAACTAGGAGACTAGAGAGAGCGCAAAAGGTTTTGCAATAATGGAATGCAAGCATAGAAAATATTTTGAACATCTGCAGCATAGTAACTGGTAGTACATGTGTGCCTGGGGTCCCCCCGTGTCAGCAGGGGTTGGGGAGGGAGTTCATTAGAAAGTAGAATTCTAAAATTCCAGAAATGCAGCTCCAGCTGCTATACCTATGCCTTTCACTCATTTGGTAAATCACTGAATTGTTCTATTTCAGCTTCTGTGTTACAAAAGAGCACAACTCATAGATCTCTCAGGAGAACATTGAGAACAAACTAGCGAATATTTACCAAATCATCTTAAAATGAACTGAGCTAAACAGCTTTCCACATACATTTCATTTTCTTCTGGTACATGGAGTTCCTTTACCCTCATCTAATCCAGATCAGGCAGGACTGCGAAGGCGTGTTTTCATTAGGAAAAGTAAGTAGCGATTGAAAAGCAGAGCACAGGATGCAAATGCCCAGGTAGGTTTTTGCTTTAACCACATGCACATATTTTACTCATTTAAACCATGGCATAACAACTTGTATTCCCATGGAGAAAAAGAAATGATTCTGACTAAATGCAAAACACTGCCAGAGAGACTACAAATGCATTAACCTTTCCATTTTAGCCAAAAGATTCACTTCTTCACCCAGTAAGTAAATGTCTATAAAATTTTATTGCTATTACGTTTCCAATGCCAAGAAGGCAAAATGACATGAAATTAGACAATGAATACTGCTAATTCTACTGTGAGTTAACAGGCAAAGGTGCTCAACATTTTCCTTGACATATAGTTTATGCTCAGTAACTGTTAAATATACTTCACAATCCTAGAAAATTGATATTGAAGTTTGCAAATATTTGTAGATCACTGTACAATTTGTAAATGTCTTCTCATTTCGATTCCGGTTCACTTAATTCTTGCCCAAACTCTCAGAGGGTAAGTACCCTCACTCTCATTTTACAATGAAGGAAGTTAAGGTGTGAAGGTATATTGGTTTCCTGGGGCTGCCAGAACAAACTACTAAAACCTGGACAGCTCAAAACAATAAAAATGTATTCTCTTACAGTCCTAGAGGCCAGAATTCTGAAATCAAGGCATTGATTATTTCTCCTGGAGGCTCTGAGAGAATCTGCTCAGTGCCTCTCTTCTAGCTCCTGGTGTTGCCAGAAATCTTTGGTATTCCTTGGTGGTAGGTGCATCACGCCAATTTCTGCCTTAGTCTTCATATAGTGTTGTCCTCTCCTCTTCTTATAAAGACACAAAGCATTGGATTTAGCATCCCATCTAAGCTCATATGACCTCATCTTAATTTAACAGCATCTACAAAGACCCTATTTCCAAGTAAGATCACATTCTGAGGTTCTGGGAGGACATGAGTTTGGGGAGGACATGATTCAATCAACTACAAAAGGATTAAATTATTTCCAAAAAGCATACAGCTAATCAGCTGTGGAGTTGATGCCCAAACAAAGTCTATAAAGCCATATCCAAATCACATCCTTCTTCTATGAGATTATACTGCTCAGGCCAAACAAGTTCAGATGTGCTGCTGTAGGACTGGAATCATTCTGTATCACTTTGCAAAGGACCCCCTGCTTCATTCAACTTGTTCCAAACTATAATAATCAATACAGAAGTAAATATCTGTACAGTTTTCTACAGAGCTTCCGACAACCTCCTTCAGCCAACAGCAGAACGCTCATGGCCTTCACGCACATGATACTCCAGATCAGTACCTGACCATCACTTCCAGTAATCTCTCTCCCATCTCAGCATCCCTTCATGTTCAACCTTTATGTCCATCAAAATGATTTCACTAACTGCCCCATCCTATTTAGCCTTTTCATAACTTTATACCCTTGTTTCTTCTCCTGAAATGTCCTCCCACCAGTACATTGCTGAAGGCTTAAAATCTGCCAAAGTCTAAATTCATCCCTAAAGGCCTAGGGAAGATATAGATCTCTCTATCCCCTCAATTCCCAAGCACTGCCTCTTTGCTTTAAGGTGGTAGTAACCAAAATCTAATTTAAATAAGACTTTATTGTTCATTTTTCCTCTTTTACTTTCCTCCTTTCTTCACATATACATATGTGCAGATACACACATGTATATATAAACATATATGCATTTATACACACATCTAACACCAAAAGTAGAAGCCAAACTCTTGGAGAGGAAGGCTAACATCTAACTATCTGTCAGAGTGGATATAACACTATACTTTCTGCCAGGAAGGTGTTCCGTCATCCTATATAATAAAAGGGTAATATGCAAGTCGACCGAATGGCAGAATGACTGGTTGCTCTGACCTGCACTGACCATTAGGAGGCAGATGCTCAGTGAAGAACCTGCCTCCTGGTGGTCAGTGTGCCCCCACAGGTGTAGTGCCATTCAGCCACAATGCCTGGCAAGCACAGTGATGGGCTAAGGATGTCCGACTGCAGCTCATGAGGAGTGGGCCTAAGCCACCTAAGCCATCAGTCGGACTTCCCCCAAGGGCACAGCTCCTGGACTGCTAAAGGGTGCAGGCCGGACTGAGGGATCCCCCCCACCCCCACAGAGTGCACAGATGTTGTGCATCAGGCCTCTAGTTAATAAATAAATGAACAAATTTATATGTGTATGAATGAAATAATTGTGAGAACTTAAAAAGAATAATGGATTTTAAGTATAAGCTCATAATTAATTAGGAATAAGAATTATTTCAAAAAATACCATGGCTGGTTACTACAATCACAAAATAATTGGAAAATATTCTTTCAAGTATAAAAATCGGAGTTATAACATGGTTTTGGAGCTGTCCAAAACACTTGGACTCTATTTTAGTATTTAGAATATTTGAAATATTTTTCAAGTACATCCATAGTCATAACTCTTTTTTCTTTAAGGCAAGCCTACTTGTGTTTAAGAATATCACTGTCAAAACCATTAAAAGTCCCACAGATGTGGTACAAAAATTGATGTGATAATATGCAAATTTATCAGAAAGCATTAGTATTTTACTTAAGTAAACCTAGTAAGCCCTGTGGATTTTGCAATGTCACTTAACAGCTCTGCCTTGATTCTGTAGGTATATCAGGACTTCACAGTGCTTGACCTTAGTACATTTTTATAATGGTCATGACTTGGCCTGAGGTTATGTTTACAATGAGCCACAAACAAGAGAACAATCAGTTAGTTGATATCATGTAAGCCAATAAATTGATTCTTTAAAATTTTTGCTACACATTTTTTTTTCTATTTTTATGTGGGGATGCAGGATTTATTGGAAGCAAGCAGCCATTGTCTAAGTGCTACAGAAGTTTTTCTGCTGAACTTCTAAAAAGAAGTGGATGAGATGTAGAACTTATTCTCTTTAAATAGAAGGAACCATACAATCAATAATAATAAAAGCATAATATGCTAATTAGACCAGACATCCTTCTGGACATCCTTCTGGATGACCTTCCAGATGAAGCCGAGGCTGCAAGAGAAGCCTGGTCCCGGGTGCCTGCCGGTGGCCAGAGGGAAGCCTGGGTCCTGGGTGCCAGAGGGAAGCCAGTGCCGGCAGCCGGGGGAAGGAAGGCCTACTCTTGCATGAACTTCATGCATTGGGCCTCTAGTAACATAATAAGACCTTAAAGATCACCCAATCATCAACTCTTAATTGAAGATATCTGTATCAAAGTATACTAAACATGTCCTTATCTTAGGGATGGCAAATAGGTTTGTCTTTCTTGACAAATTCCACCAACAGACACTAACTACTGGGAGCAATGCACTGAAGATTCTGAGCCTGAGGCTGGCATCTGTAGGATAAATGGCATGTATGTACTTTCAATAAACATTTATAAACTCTGAATCCATGATACACGCAAGATCTTGAATACAATTATGTACAGAAAATCACTTTATAAAAATATGGTATGAGTAGAAAGACACCATACCAATATTAGCACAGGTAGACTAGATCCTCCTAGATCTGAATATTTGGATATTTTAATCCATGGTTTCCCCATCTTATATGGTAGCCACTAGTTACCTGGATGCTTAAATGTAAATTCTTTTAAGTTAAATAAAACCTGAGATCCATTTCCTCTGTCTCACCACAAGTCCCACATTTCAATGGTGCAATTGTCATATGTGGCCAGTTACTGCAGTGTTGGACAGTGCAAATATTACACACTTCTGTCACTGCAGAAAGCCCTATTGGACAGTACGACATCATCATTTCTTGATTCTGAAGTCTGCACAAGTCAGTCCTTAACAAAGTGTTCATCAATCTCTTCCAAGCTGACATTTCTTCTCTCCTTCATGAGTCAGGGATATGGTAATGGTAGGTCTCTTGCAAATGTATGCGGGTGTGTCAGACTTGGTGTGGGGAAGGTGAAAGAGTCATAGCTATTGGCTGCTCTGACTGCTGAGTCCTTCTCTGCCCTGAAGTGACTTAGCCATGATGGTCAGCAGAGGTGACTTCATGGGACTTTCCCCCAATGACTCAGGTGTCAAGGAAAAAACAAGAAGTTATCAGAGAGGCCGGCCCTAACACTCTGCCATGGTATAATCCGAAACTGAAAGCACAAGTGGAAATTATGTTCTATCTCAGGTGGACAAGGTGTTTGTAAAATCACAGAGAGGTAAAGGTAATAGCAACGAGAGAGTGCTGCTGATGCGGGAGGTGGTAGGAAGCCAAAGACCTTCTGGGTTGCACAGAATTACCTGGCAAACCACCTCTGGCCTCATGATCACAGATTGTCAGCTCAGCTCCACCATGGATCACTGAGAACACATCTGATAAATAGCTGTTTCCTTTGTTCTTTTCATAACATCCCTTTCCTGCTCCTGTTTCTTTGGAAAGGCCATGGAAATCTTGCTAAATGCTGACAATGCTTTTGGCTGGTTTGTAATGACACCTCAGTGGTGCCAAGTTCCTATTGCCCTCTTCGTAGGACTTCCATAATAGCCATGTTCTGGACCTCTCCTTTGGCCACCAATGCACAGGCTGCCTGGCATTTCTCTTAACCTTTTCATTGTATTTCCTTTCAGCAAAAAATACAACTACAAGCTCTGGGAAGACAGGATCTGTGTCATATTGGTCTTTGTAGCCCAGGACAAGTCTAGGATAGTGCCCCAAACAGCTGAAGCCAAACTGGCATTGACATTGCACTCTGTTCTCCGGAGTCTGGTTGCCTTGGTTTACATTTCTTCTCTGCTATTTGTAACTGTGCCTTTCAGAGAGAGAGAGCAAGATCTCCCTGCTTTAAGCATTATTTCTTCTGTTAAACTGAGTAATAGTGCCCTCGGGAAGTCATGGTGATGTGTTAAAGAAATGAAGAAACTTAAGCTCTTAGCACAATGTATAACACAAGGTCAATACTCATAATAATCTTTGTTGGGCATTAAATAAATACAGAGCAGCCATGCTGGTGTGGCTCAATGGTTGAGTGTCAACCTATGAACCAGGAGGTCACAGTTCGATTCCTAGTCAGGGCACATCCCTGGTCAAGGGCTTGCAGGAAGCAGCTGATCAGTGATTATCTCTCACCATTGATATTTCTATCTCTCTCTCCCTCTTCCTTTCTCTCTGGAATCAATAAAAATATATTTTTTAAAAACCTATAATACAATATCAGAATCAGGATATTTACAATGATACAATCCACCAATCTTAAAAGAAGATAATAAAAAAACATGGAGTAATTGCTTAAATTTGCCTGTCCCTGACAGTAGGAAGACCTTAAATATCTTCTTGCACAAAATCCACATTTCTACTGAAGAGGAAACTGAGAGTACACAGAAAACAGCACATGCCCAAGTTTACAACTCAGCCAGTGGCAGAGCAGTGGCTCCTCAGTGGCAGCTTTCCCATTTTATCCTTTGGATGAACAGAGCATGCCATAGGCGGTGCCTGGGGGAAAATGCCAGGTGAAGCCTTCTCTGCATTGCACAAACAACTCAGCCTTTTAGGTCTACAAAGAGCAGCAGATAGGGTCACGCCCTGCCACAGTGTCAGTGAATTCACCTTCCCAAATGACAGACAATGACAACATCCGGGGAAGTCTGGCTTTCAGATAGGTAACTTCATGTCACACAACATATTAAGGACACAGTTATTTTTCAAGCTAAAGGACCCAAGATTGAATGCTTGTCACATCAACACAATTCAGCATGTTTCTGAGCACTTACTTTTTTATTGACGAAATCGTAACACCCTTGCACTGACAACAATTAAATAATATTTCTGTCTTTAAATATACATGTGTAAATATATATGTAAGTATAGATACACACAGTGACATACATATTGCATATCTACCTACCATTTTATCCGGTATTGCAATTGAAAAAGGAAAGCTCAGCCTTTACCAGTTACTTTTGCAGCTATTTCTGTGGGTCAGAACTATGCAAAGGGGAAAGATGAATTGATGTTTGATCTGGCACCTGAAAAGCCTGTACCTTGTGAAATAAGAAATGCTATTTATTGAGCACGGACCATTGAGTTCCACTCTCCTCTGTGCCTCTCCTTACTCCCCAGGACAGTAGGCACTTACACAGGCACATTCCAGCTCTTTCCATGTGAGCCACACCTACATGACTTGAAAGGAGTCCACGGATCTTGGAAGTGAAAATGTTGCTACACCAGCTGCTGAGGAGGGAATAGGTTTTGAGAAAAATTAAAGCAGGTAATTTGCCAAGCACTCCAGTGGCAGTTTCACAGAGTGTGTGCCTTTCAAGTGCTATTTATTTATTAATTGAATATTTTATTTATGTAACAGAGTTACAGTGCAATGGCCCCAAGAAGTAAACTTGTCTTTGGTCCCAGAGTCTATGACTGAAATCTTCAAATACTGTTTTTAATAGCTGTGTGTATGTGTACGTGTGCGCGCGCGTACACACACACACACACACACACACACACACACACGTGTGCTGTTCAGCTTCATTTGAGATGCAGAATCAGGGACCGTTGGAGCCAGAGGGAATCTTTTGGATCACAGAGTGCCTTTGAATATTTTCCTCAGTAATGAAAATGTTCAGATGCAAATTTAAAATAATTCTTAACTATAAAAGAAGAAAAAAGTAATTATGGGGTCTTCAGGCTTATAAATCTTCAATGTTTGCTTGGAATATTCTTAGCTGTTGGGAGAAACCCTGAAGCATCTGTTCTGAGTCTTAATTTGCAAGGGCACAGTTTGAAAACCTGTGGTAATTCCAACTGGCTAAGGAGCCTGAGGCCCAAAAAGAGAGGAAACTTGCTAAGAAAAGCTGACTCTCTGAGGGGGTTGCCTGCCTCCAGCCCAATGTTCTATTAGAGCATGCTGGCTGGCCTTCGCATGCTTGCAAGTGGGCATTAAATGATACAACATCTAAAAATTGCAACTCCTTCCCAGCTCATTTACATATTATGGAAGAAAGACTTGGGATCTGTCTTCAATGGCTCTTATCCAAACTACAAAGTGCGCCCACAGAAAAGGTCAATTACAACTATTAGCAAATCACTAGATACAACTATTTTCTACCTTTAGACACAGCCTTAGTTAGCATTAAGAAAATTATAAACATAGATATGTTACTGAGTCACTTGATATAATTGGGGAGGGGGGATTTTTCTACCCATTCTCTCTTACACTGACAGTGAGGTTTCTATTAAATACTAATAAATCGTATGAACATCGAAGAGAAGGCAGTAACGGCGCATCTAATGACTGGGATGAAGGGGGAGAAGATTTCATTAAAATTTAACCTGTAGCTTCATGCACTCTGCAAACAAACTCAAATGTCAACTTGTTTCAAAATTACTGTCATCATAGCCTAATAGCAGAGCACCTACTGGGAAATACCTAGAGGAAATAATAAACAATAATAGCTCCTAGCAATTGAATAATACATTTTATCCATGGATTTGGCATTTCTTTAGAAGCATTAACTAATTAAGTTTCACCACATGCCCACAAGGTAGGGATTCATCCCCTGTTTTATAGATGTGCTCATTTAGTATGAGTTGCAGCCCACGTTTGTGGGAGTACTGGGGAAGAAAAATTCCATTGAATTAAAATGTTTTCCGATTCACTGGGCAATGCAGTGATAACATGGCAGTGCCCCAAGTGATACCCAGGAGCCACTGAAAAATTAATGCCCATCGCAAACAGTTCGTTTAATACAGAGAAACCCGAGAACCAAGAAAATCTGAACCCATCATGATGCAGAAATCAAGCGCTAGTTATCAATGCATTTAAAATATTAAAAGCCAAAAGCTTTCTGGGAGAAAGGCTTTCACAGGTACATTTTATAGCTCACATATAAGTAAAGATGGACCCAAATACTGAGCAGTTATCCAGAACCACTCAACCACCAGATGTGAGAGAAGGAAAGCTCCTAAGAAATTACAAATATATCTCCCCGCCCTAGCTGTTTTGGCTCAGTGGATAGAGCTTTGGCCTATAGACTGGAGGGTTCCAGGTTCAATTCCAATCAAGGGCACATGACCAGGTTGCAAGCTCAATCCCCAGTGTGGGGCATGTAGGAGGCAGCTGATCAACGATTCTTTCTCATCATTGATATTTTGACCTATCTCTTCCTCTCCCTTCCTTTCTGAAGTCAGTAAAAAATATATTTTTTTGAAAAAAGAAAAATCTTCCCCCAAAACACCCACAGATACAGATATATTTCCCATGTGTTACAATGGGAAAGTAGAATGAGGCTCAGAGGATGATGTGATGCCCACTTCCACCCAGTCAGGCCAGTCTTGCATAGAACATGTTAAACAGGTAAGTGAATCAAATTTTTGATTGGTGAAAGTTCATTTTTCTTGATATAATTTTTTTTCTAAATTAGTGGTTGGCAAACTATCACAGACAGGCCAAGCCTGGCCTGCAGCCTGTATTTGTATGGGCTGAGAATTAAAAATAGTTTTTGTTTTTTTTAAATAGTTGGGACATAATAAAGAGAGTAATATTTTTCAATAAGTAAAAATCAGATGAGATTCAAATTTCAGTGTCCATAAAGTTTTATTAGAACACAGCTTTGCTCATTTGTTTGTTCTTTGTCAATGGCAGCTTTCATTCGGACAGGTGGTGGCAACAAAGGACATATAGTTCACTTAGCCTCAATATTCACTCTCCAGTTTTTTTACAGAAAAACTTTGCTGATTCCTTCTCTAAAGCATACATCTCAGAAATGTTACCTATTTGCAGGTCTGCAAATAGAGTATATATTGCTTATAGATAACCAGAATTTGATTTATATATTTTTCTATCTTATTTATGAATCCATGACCTTATCAGATAGTTTCATCCAAGATACCAAATATTGGAGAATTTTTCCTAACTCCTCAACAATCACCACTCTCTTCTCAAACCATATTTATGTAGTTCTTTATTGTTTAAAACATTTAACATCCATTATTCCATTAATCTCTCACAAAAACCAGATGAGGTTCACCTGGAAAGAACTACTATTTCCTGCAGAGGGGGAAACTGAGGCTCAGAGTATTCAAGTGACTTTCCTAAGAATGCGGAGCACTAAGCAAAAGACTCCTGCCCTGCCCCAGAACTGAGGCACCCCTGGGAGAGCAGCCCTCCATCTGAAGGAGCAGGCATAGTCATGGCTGAAATGGAAAAAGCCAAAAATGTCATAAGCATGACATTATAAAACAGAAGTTCTAATTCTTTCCTATGCATAGCTGTCTTTGGAAGGCTACCTAGAAGGATTCTGTCTCTGGTCAGCTGAACAGAGAGTTAAGGGATCCTTATTATATTTTTGTTTGATATTTGTGCCATGTGCCTATATTAATTATTAAAAAATAAGTTTATTATTGTATTTCCAAACTAACAGAGGATTACCAAGTGATAGCATTTCCTGCTAGTATGAACTGTCTCTTTCTATTTGAGGAAGGACTTCTTTTCCTTGGGGCTAATGGTTGCAATTGGCCCCGAGGAAAAGAGAATTTCCAGTTAAATGTTAATCTCAGGTCAGTGTAGCACTTGCCATGAAGCCCATTTTAATGGGCCATTTATTTGTGACTTAAAGGAAATGATGGAGGGCATCACTGCTCCCTGTCCTCATGCCAGCCCTGGCAGGCAACTGATGAGGGACTTGAAGGAATGTCCTGACTAATTCATCTGGAATTATGCTCTTTTGTTCCTTCTCTTTTGTTCCTTTTTACTTCTAAATGCTATGACTTACAATAAGACCAGCTGTCTATTACATTTTCTTACCAGTGCCAAATTGTCTTTCAATATATTCACAATCAATACATGTTTCTTGAAGGAATGATGTTGTGCAAAAGAGTTTTCTGCACATAGTTGGAAATCACAATTAAAAAATAATAATTTGGGTTAGAGTTAAAATTATTAATACAATTCTTTACTCTTTCAATTCTCTGAAAACCATTGGGAATTCTCTAGAATACATTATCTATCTATCTATCTCTAGGTAGCAGGAATATTTATTATTTGTTGAACCAGGTATCCTGGAGAATTATGAAATTAAAGAACATTATTATTGAATGGACTGTTACAGATTATCTAATCCAATTGTCTTAATCAGTAAGGAAACTGCCACCAAAGAGGAATTTGCCCAATGTGAGTCTTGAAAGTAAAGATTATTCATGCATTCAATTGGCCTGCAATCTGGCCTCAATTTACATTTTAAATCTTACCATCTATCTGCTCTGCTTTATGCAAATTATACTCGCTACCTCTCAACTCACTCCCAAAACACTCAGGTTATACTTTTCCCTCCTTGTTCTTTCCAAATGATATGAATGTCCTTTCCTCTCACTTTTCATATTCACATCATGCCCCCACTCTTCAAGACTCTATCTCTTGAATTCCTACTGCCCTTTATTGGTGGCCATTTCCAATGGCACTTATTTTTATTCATCCATCCTTCTAATTTTCACTGTTCTATATAAGTGATAGGATTATGAATAATTTACACATTTGAATTGTTGCTAGACCATAATTTTAAATAGTAGAAAAGACTGGTATATGATAGAAGGTTCCTGGTACCTTAATTTTGGTGAAATAATAGATTTAAAAAGTTGAATTCCTACACTGTAATAAACAGCATCAATTAGTTCTCACAAAATAAATGGGTCTTGATTGCTCAGAAGTAGTCTTGCTCATTGAAGAGTGACTCAAGTAACCTTAGAATATTTATGTTTAAAAGAACCTGAGACCTGCCATGCCAAGCTTCCAGTCCTACACATAAAATATAGACCTCTAAAGAGGTAAAGTCACTTACCGAGAACTAAAACGTGGGTCCTTTGGCAACGTATGCCCATACATTCCCCCTTCAATCATACTGCCCCTCCTAAAACACTTTCTTGGTGATGTCCATTGCCAAAACACAAGTATGTGTCTGGGTGCTTTGCTCTTGTTAAAGTCAGGAACATAAATTTCTAGGAGAGTCCTCAAGAAACCATAACTTCATTAAAGATATTAGTCAGGGATCTTTGAGGTGTGTCCTATGTAGATTCTCTAAAATTTCAGATCTTGTCTGCAGCAGAGTTGAGTGAAACAGCGCTCAATTCATTCAGCCCTCTCTCTAAGCGCTGTCAATACATATCTCTTCCATTCATACTTGTGCTATTGTCTTTCTGGACCCAGCTCACTTTATGTTTCCGTCTATTTTATTTTATTGGGGTTTGATTATGATTTACCAAAATTAATATAGATTTTTATTTAATCATTGATTCAACAAATGTTGTTATTATATATCAGTCACTGTTCTACCCTTAGGACAGTACAGTCACTTCTATTACTATTAAAAATAGTATAATCAATAATTACTATTAATGTTAAATGTTTCCTGAATCTCAGGTACTGTATGAGGCACTTACACATCTCCTTACATACAATGTTAAATGCTCAACTGAAGCCCGGACTGCAAATAGGGATCAGATTTTAATGCAAGTCTGTCATTGTCCAAAGCCTGAGCCTTCAAGAGAGAACAGAGCTTCCCTTGAAGGACTTGTGTCTAGTTACAGGGGGAGACATCTACCACAATGGTTAAGGCAATATGGTGTGAGCTATTATTCAGGTAAATATACAGTGTCATTGAGCACAGAGGGAACTTTGATTCTTCTGAGGAGAGTTAGACAAAATTTTAAGGAATAAATGGCATTCGGGCAGAATCATAAAGAATGACTAGAAGTTTGCAAAGTGGACAAGAGAAAGGGGGTATGGTGGATAGAGGAAAGTCTATGGGGAAGGGTGCATTGCTTTAAAAAAAATAGCATGTTTGGAAGACTGAAAGCCACCTGGCATAATTGAACACATGATCAAATGGCTCCTGATGAAGTGGAAGAGGCAGGCAGGGCCTTGCAGGCCAAGCAATGGAGTTGCGGCCTCTCCTGAAGAAAATGGTTCATCAAGGAAGGGTTTGAAACAGAGTGACATAGTCAAATTTTATATTTTAAAAGATCACAGTGGTGTGGAGTATGTATTACATAAGACCAGACACAGAAAGAGATAGGGAGAGACAGGAATTAGAATGTTTTTACTGCACAACTGAGTGAGGGGAAAAAAAAAAACTTGAACGAAGGTAGTGGGGTGGAAATATAAAACATATCAAAGGGATGTTTGCAGACTGAACCAACTGGACTTTATGACCAATTAGATATGGAGGGTTAAAGAGAAAATAATCTAAAGTGATTTTCAGGATTCTGGCTGAATTGACAATAAGAAACCATTAAACAGGGCAGATAGAAGCAGAGGTGGAAGGGAAAGATAATGAGCCCAGTTTTAGAAATGCTGACTTTGGTGTTCGTGAGGAGCATTCAGATAGATGTGTCAAGATGGCAGCCCACAAGAGAATGGAGTGTCAGGTCTGGGAGCGAGATGCCAAGTAGGGAGTCGTGAGGGCGCAGGTGGTAATTAAAGCCAATTGTTTGTTCAATATTTATTGAATGCCTATTGTGTGCCAACAGCTCTATTAGATGCCGGGGAATAAGCAGTTACAAAAGCAGGTTTAAAAACAAAAAAGCCCAGCTCTCTTTGAGTCAAGATTCTACTAGAGGTTAAATTTTATTTTTCTCTTCCAAAATTATTTTATTAGAATGTTTTCCTTTTTATTGAATTTATTGGGGTGACACTGGTTAACAAAACTACACAGCTTTCAGGTGCACAATTCCACAACTCTTTCTACTGGAAGTTATATTTTAGAGCCCACAAATAAATACACAATTACAAATTATTTTAATTACTGTAGAGGACTATAAAAATAATAACATGGAACATGTAATCTGTGTTGGGTGGAGGTTAGGGGTGACCAGGGAAAGACTTCCTAAGATATTAGTCACTTAACTGAGACCTAAAACCTGATAAGAGGCTCAGTAAGTGAGTACCACTCCAAGTGGGAACAGCGTATGTGAAGACCTGAGGTTAGAGTGAGTCGTATTCAAAATACTGAAAGAAGGTGGACGTGATTGGAACATCATGCATGAGTCCAGGTGGAAGAGTTCAAGCAGACCCATTCATCCAGGAAAGATCTTAGCTTGAGACACAATATCAACCAATTAATCAATCATCCTGGGATACAGGAAATCAAGACTTAATTAGGGATACAGGGGGGAAAAGACTATAAAAGAAACATTTATAATTCCCAACACAAAATGGTATGTACTAATGAGGCTCTTCTCAATTAATATAAATAAAGGAGCTGTCATTCATGGCAAATTTCCCCACAAGAAATCTCTTCTGGGAATTCCAGGAGGGATTGATTAGGTACTTTGGTGAGGCTGAAAGTCTCATGAAATGGATAAATAAAGTATATCCATACAATGAATACTATTCGGACATAAAAAGGAACAAAATACCAGTAGTATTACAATATAGATAAACTTAAAGACACCATAATAAGTAAAATAAGTCAGACACAAGGCCACATTGTATAATTCTATCAAAAGAAATGTTCATAATGGGAAAATCCTTAGAGATGAAGTAGATTATGGTTGCCAGAGGCTGGAGTAAAGGGGTTATAGGGAATGACTGCTTAATGGATATGGGGTTTTCTTCTGCAATGATAAAAATGTTCTGGAATTTGATAGTGGTGAAGAACGCACAACTCTATGAATATACTAAAAACCACTGAAGTGTACACTTTAAAAAGGTGAACTTTATGGGATGTGAATTGTATATCATTAAAGATGTTATTTTAAAAAATCTCATGGAACTCCTCCCTGCATTCGGTTAAGCTCAATAGAGGATAGACAGACATGAAG
Source organism: Myotis davidii (assembly GCF_000327345.1). Taxonomy (NCBI): domain Eukaryota; kingdom Metazoa; phylum Chordata; class Mammalia; order Chiroptera; family Vespertilionidae; genus Myotis; species Myotis davidii. The sequence goes on along the minus strand of NW_006289557.1, from coordinate 1,873,357 downwards.
ATAGAGCAATCTAGATAGCTTGCTTATATAGGATCTTACCAAAATCAATTTTTTTAAAGCTGATATTACAGTTGGTGATCTGTGGCTGAATGAGTTATGTCTACATTTAATAATGACGTTGGAGTTTTAGTTCCACGGGATTATTTTTTTTTACCTGCAAGGTGATGAAAAAGTTATCAGTAATCTATCACCTAAATGATGTGAAGAAGATAGAGTCCATGTGTCTTATAAAACATTGCCACTCATCACCCTATAAAGGAACTGTCAAGGAGTCTCACCCCATGTGCTGAGTGATGAGGATCACAGATAACAAAATGAGCCAGAATTATAATACACTAGGGCTTTAATAAGGCTTTGAACTCTACCCAAATGACATATGTGTCAGTGAACCAGAAAATGTGCTTCAACACAATTTATCCTTGCAGTACTAACCTACTAGCTTGTTTCAGTCCAGAAAATGGACAAAGATTTAAATTTATCCAAATATTTTTAAAAGAGCCAAGGTAAAATTTAAAATTTTAATATATTTCCAATTTAAGTAACCAGTCACTTATCAAGATGTTGAATTGTCCTATGTCAAGTACTCAGGAAGTATTGAGAAATAAGTATTCTTATTAATTTTTAAGTTTTCTATTTTTTTTCTTTTTTAGTGAATATATTGGGATGGCACTGCTTAACCAACTCTACAGGTTTCAGGTGCACATTTCCACAACACATCATCTGTGCACTGTATTGTGTGTTCACCGTGCCAAGTCAAGTCTCCTTCCATCACCATTTACCCCCACCCCCTCTCCACCTCCCTTTGTTTTCTCTTGATGATTAATAATTAACACATGGTTACCTGAAATTTATATAGACCTGGATAACATGGCTTGATACTTATTATAGATGATTAGAGAAAAATAGATACATGAATATATGCGATGGAGATTGTAAAAAAAATTAGCAAATTTCTTAGAAAATAAGATGTAAATAAAAATAAATAAATAAATATCGGTAAATAAGCAAACTAAGTAGAGGAGCTCTTTCAGAAAAAGCAGATTGAAAATATTACAAATAAAAACGGGTTCGTATTTTATAGGTCTCAAAGTATTTTCCTATCTGTTAACCAGTTTGATCATATCTGCTCTTTTTCAGAGAGGCAAAATAGGCTTCACAGGGCAAGGCCACTGTGAAGAGTCACACTTCTAGTAAGTTTTATCCCAACTTACATCTTCTGACATCAAGTCCAGTGCATTTGTAACAGAACCAAATATTCTATTGTTATTTTTAGTGTTATTAAAAAAACTGGAGGCCCAGTGCACAAAATTCATGCAAGAGTAGGCCTTCCTTTCCCCAGTTGCCAGCACAGGCTTCCCTCTGGCACCTGGGACCCGGGCTTCCCTCGTAACCCCAGCTTCATCCGGAAGGTTATCCAGAAGGACGTCCAGTCTAATTAGCATATTATGCTTGTATTATTATAGATAATAATTAATGGTATTTTTATTTTTATATGATAAAACAATATACACACACAAAAACACACGCACACAAAAAAAATCCCAATATACACAAGCATCAGATAGAAAGTGAATAATAGTCTATGGTATAAAAACTGATTAACAGCCTAGAAAATAATGTATTTTGTAAAATACTTGATTTTGTTGGTTTTGTCATTACTTATTTTCATTTCATTAAAAATAGGCCCTAAGTATCCATATATACCTGAGATGAGTGATTCTCCAACTAGATGGCCATGTCTTAACTATCCACCCTTATAGGAACAAAGAATAATTAGAATTCCTTTAATTTCTTGGAATTACACATTCTCACATTATTTGGTGTTTACTCTTTGGCCAGAAAGAATTTTTTTCTTGCCAAAGGGTAAACCCACCAAACTTCCATCTTTTGTGGTTTTTCCTTCTTCTCCAACTACATAATCATCTCCCAAATAAAAGATAATTGTATTGATTGAGATATTTACTCATGATTCTTCTCTGTGTTCCAAAATTTAGAAGAAATGGGAAAAAATGAGAAATAGTATCAGAAGGGAGCAAATAGATAGGAAAAGTAATACTTTTCAGAAAGTAAAATAATTTATCCTGGAGATAAAACTTTCAATTGAGCAATAATCCAATATGAACTAAATTTACAGTGTGGGGCTAGAAGGCAGTTAGGGATTTCCTTGAACTTGATTAATCTTCAAAATACATTCTCAAGTAAATCAATAGACTCACTCTTGGAATTATTTCAAGTCATTGTCATCTTTGGAAGATAGAATAGATGTTGAGTATGGAGGAAGGGGGGCGGGGGGAGGGGTCAATCTCAAGAGATCACTAGACCATACTGAAAATCATCACAACCAGGTGTCAAAGTTAAAGGCAGTTGAGCAGTCCTACCCAGTTGCAGATATCTCAGCTCTTACTTAGATCAATACACCTATAAGTGGCCACCATCTGACTAGACACATAGTCACCAGACAGTGGAAAATTCATTACTGTGACCCAGGATGTGATCTCATTTACCCCTCCCCACCACCCGTCAGCAGAGGACTACTCCCCAAAGCCAAAACCTCAGCCACGCCACACAATAGAAGCAACTATAAGAAATGGTGTGATTCAATGATAATGTGAGCTAGCTGGGTAGGTAAGAGTTGGCCCTCCCAAAGTGCTGAACCCCATTATTAACTTTCCCATAAGCATTTGACTGTTTAATTAAAAACAGTTTTAATTCTTAGTTTTCTCCTTCTTATTTTAACTTCCGTTTGTAATAAATATCCTGAGATTTTTGTGTTATTAAAATTATACTGAAATCTCATTTTAATGTTTTCACGGATGAATGTTTTTCATATAGTCTTTTTTTAAAAAAATCAGTCTAAGGTTACTCTGTGGTATATTACATTTCAGATATTTTTCTTACTGGCAGTTTCGGGGAAGAAATCATTAGTTTTGAAGTAAATGAAACCATCTTTGATAACCTTGGTAAAATAAAAACCTCCCCCTCCCCTGCCTACCTTGCATATCTCATTAAGAAAACCACCTTTTCCTCTGTTACAGACTACAAGAAAGAGGGGCCAAAGAGAGTCATAGGGAAGCAACAGAGAAAAAAAGACCATCTTTAATATAAATTTGACCATGTCACATGTCCCCCAAATTATACACACTCAAAACTCCTCTTTGCCTGCAAAACGAAGTTTGAACCCTTGATTAGCAATCACAAGGCCTCCCAGAAACTTGCCTCTACGTTCTCTTCTCCCTCGGTTTCTTCTACCTACCTACACAAGTTCTGCATTCCAGAGCCATCAACGGAATTATATCTACCTGAAGAAGCCGTACTGTTCCACATCACCATGCCTTTGCACCTGCTATTTCCACTACTGAAACTGCCAACCCGTCCCCTGATCCCTGGCTCCTGATGATCTCCCACTCGTTCAGAAAGAGAGGGCCCATCTGTAGTGCTTCCCTGAGCCACCCACCTGCCCACCCCCTTTTGCATGTGCCAACCTTCCACCTATAATTTGCTCCATCATTGCATTTTTAAACTTCACTGTAATAATTTGTTTTAAGTGCATTTTTGTCATCAATCTGTAAGTTTCTTCCAAACAAGACCTGTTTGCTCAACTTTGTATCATTAATAATTAGCAATGTCCCTGGCACATGGACATGTTCCATAAAAGGTTCTGAATGAAACTGAAGTATTCATGATCTTAAGGAAGAAACATTATAGTTTAAACAGTAAAGTTTTCTAAAATATAAAATAAAATAACATGTGCCATCTTAATATATGTCTAATGAGATAACCCTGACTTTTAAAAGTATTTCCTGCCATCAACTATAGGATGGTTAGGGACTATCCTGATTTTTATTGAGAAATTGTGAATAACGTAGATAAAAAAAAATGTAAATATCAGGTTTCATTGATCAGCATTTAGTCCCAAACCAATGAATAAGATATTAAGTTAAACTTATTTCAGTCCTAATGTCTCAAGTTACGAGAAAGATGGTGACACAAACATCAAAAAAGAGTTCTCAGCTGAAGTATTTTATTTGTCCTTTATATTCACAAAGACACTTATTAGTACATAGCTAAAAGAGTAAAATCCGACAATTACTTGGAATAATGAACTGGCAGACACAGTGCCAGGGCTGAGGAATGTCAGTACACTAAGCTTCTTAGATTAATAGGGGTGGGATTTTTAGGTGGGTGAACTGGGTACCAACCAGTTGTGTGAACCTGGGTAGGTGACTTCTGTCTGAACTATAGTGCCTTCTCTGTAAGATAAGGAGCCTAGATAACATCACTGAGGGTCTCCAGCTCTCCCATCCTATAGTCCTGGGACTGTTTCATGCTATAGAAAATGATGAGAGGTTGAGTGATAGTTACTGGTAAATGACAAATAATAGATTTCCTACTAAATTTTGAAATGAAGTGCAGAAAGGTTCAGTGTACTGCCCCAGGTCAAGCAATGAATAAATGTAGAGCTAAGATTCAATTACCAATATGTGAACTTCAAATTCAGTTTTATTTTGTATCAATGCTCCCTCCCTTTAGTCACACTATTCATGCAGAGACAGCTGTGAAGTGAAAGGGAAAGGGGGTGACAGATTTATTTATCCATTCTAGAAATATTTGCCAGGTACCTATTCCAGTCCAGACACTCTGCTAGGTGCCAGGGAAACTAAACGCCACTCAATCCTGCCCTCCCGGACTTCCAGCCCTTACACTTACAGGAGGGATTAAAATGGATGGAATTAACTAGATATAATCAGGGAAAATATTATACTGCCACATAAAGATGCAAGCAAGGAGCTATGGGAGCACACTGAACAATGCATTCTGTTTATGAGAATCAGAGCGAGTCTTGGGTATTTAGTTGGATCTTGATGAACAAGAAGTGTTTCAATAGGTAGACACAGGGAGGGAAGACATGCCAATATGAAAAGAAAACCATGAGTGACAGCTCAGACGGTGAGAGTTCAAGGCTCACATAGGGAGGCAGTGCTTTTGGCCAGTATTGCAAGACAAAGATGGAGTGGGCACCAGCTTTGTTCAGACAAAGCCAGGCCAGCTCAGAGGCTGCAAAGCAAAACCTCCTCCCTGTGTTTCATTCTCTGAGCTTTCCCTGAGAGGCTGCCTGCTTGCTCTTGGCTTCAGAATATCCTTCAAGAATGGTTCTTAGTGTGTGTCTGCATCCGTAGCATTGGCATCACCTGGCAACTTTGAGGAGTGCAAATTATCAGGCCCTGGTCACAAACCTACCGAATCAAAAATTCTGGGCCTGGGGCACAGCATTCTGTCCTAACAGTCTTACGGGTGAAAAGATTTCTTCTGCCAATTGGATGCCTACCTTTTACATAAGGCATCAGTTCTAGCCCCAAATTACCTGACTCACCCCCTAAGTCTGCAGGCTAAATGTGTGTGTGTGTGTGTGTGTGTGTGTGTGAGTGTGTGTGTGTGTGTGTTCAGTGTCCAAATTTGGGAATGAACTAGGAACATGCTGAGGTACAATCACCACTCTTTAGAACTCTTGTCGATTTGAGTAGATGCTATCTATGGCCCTACTACTTGCCCTGAGATAAACTCTTGTGACACAGGACTTAATGGCAGCCATTCTGTAACCCCATATTTCAAATAGCTCACACCTGGGAATTGGAAATCACTCTTTATGGAACACCGGTGTCACAGTCACAGGTGATAATGACAGAGGAGAGGGTGGGAAATCTTTAATCTTCTGGTTTAGCTTAGAACGGGTTGCAATACAACTTGATAACTTATCACCAGGTTCTCTCTATGTCATTACCATGATCAAGCAGGATGTGGTGATGGGTAATAGTTGCACTTCTTGTTTTCAAGGCATTTACAGCCTACTTTTTGGAATGCTCAAAAAGCTCCTAGGGCAATGGAAACTAAGAAGAAAATAAGTCTGTTGTGAAATAAGCCAGGCAGTGAAAGCTAAATACCACATGATCTCACTCATTTATGGAATATGAAGAACATTATAAACTGTTGAACAAAAATAGATAGAGGCAAAGAAGCAAAGAACATGAACAGACTGTCAAACTACAGCAGAAAGGCAGGGGAGAGTTGCGAGGGGGGAGGGTTGGGGGAGGGTG
>NW_006289557.1:1860516-1867125 GCF_000327345.1 Myotis davidii | reverse complement strand
AGGAATATATCCCAATAAAACAGAAACACCGATCGGAAAGGATTTATGCACCCCTATGTTCATAGCAGCAGAACTTACAATAGCTAAGATTTGGAAACAGCCTAAATGCCCATCAGCAGAATATTGGAAACTGTGTTACATCTACACAATGGAACACTATGCTGCTGTAAAAAAGAAGGAATTCTTACCATTTGCATGGATGGAACTGGTTCAACTAATAGATGCAAGACACTGACGGGGGTGGGGGTGGGGAGGGGGTGAGGGCAAGTGCCGGGGCGTAGGGGAGGTCAGGGGGAGGTCATTGAGGGCAGGGGGAAAGAAGACATATGTACTACTATTTGTAATACCTTAAACAATAACAAAATAAAATCAATAAAATACTCTCACTTTTCCTGGCTCCTACCTTAGGAGTTCCTGCCAAGAATGATTACCTAGACTTACTGTCTGCCCATCTCACCTGGGCTCAAATACCGCTGTCTTCTCCTCAACTGCATATAATCTCCTCTAAGACAACACAAAGAATTATTTCTTTTTTACAGAGCTCTGTGGCCTTTTGAGGATACAGTACTGATCTGTATTATTAAAATTATTCTCATTAGTTCCTGCATGCCCCATAACAAAACCTTGATGTGAATCACTTCTAATTAAGAAAAAGATAATGGATCAAATTTTCATTAAACCAGAGTAAATAAATAAAACCCCTTTCTTTCAATATCTGTTCCTCATTTTGGATTTATTAATGTGATAACGCCACCCAGACTTTATAAATATTACATGTTGCATAACAAAGATATGAAGCACCTCAGGATTTTGCCATTGCATAAACAGATAAAGGATAATTCTGTTATTTATGAATTTTAGACTTGGAAGTAGGTATGAAAGAACTTAGTACTTTGGGGAAGAGTGAGAGGGCTAGAAGTGAGCTGTAATTTATCTGGTTGTGCTTCCTAAGTCCTCCTTACTAGTATTAATGAGTATTAATGAGTAATACATTGTTGTGATATCACAAGGAAGGAAGGGTTATTTTTTAAATAATTGAATGCTAAAAGATAATTTTGGAAACATAGATTTTATTTGTTGCCCTTTGTTGCCAAGAGTGGCTAAAACCTGATCTGGAACTACATAAAATTAACACAAGAAATACGATAACATTTTAAACTTACATATACTTTTATATATTACTAGAGGCCCAGTGCACAAAATTCGTGCATGGAGGAGGTTGGGGTCACTCAGCCTGGCCTGCACCCTCTCCAATCCAGGACCCCTCAGGGGATGTCTGACTGCCGGTTGAGGCCCGATACCTGCTCTCCCCTGCCTGCCTGATTGCTCCTAACCACCTCTGCCTAGGCCTCACTACCATGGCTTTGTCCAGAAGGACATCCAGAAGGAAGTCCAGAAGACATCAGTCTATTTGGTCTAATTAGCATATTACCCTTTTATTAGTATAGACTAGATGTTCACTATGCAGATTCATGCACCAATGGGATCCCTCTCGCAATCCGCGACCCCTTGGGGGATGTCAGAGAGCCAGTTTTGGCCTGATCCCTGCAGACCTGGCCAAGGGACCCCACCAAACCAGGCCTCTAGTATGCATATAAGATCTTTGATTAATCTCTTCCCGCTCTCTCCCCTTATCCCTCCCCTGTGAGATTTATTAGCCTGTTCCATGTTTTCATGCCTGTGCATTGAGCATCTGCCCCTTGGTGGTCATTGTGCATCATAGCACCAGACAGTTGGCTGGTCTGCCAGTTGCTGAGGCTTTTATATATATAGATATTTTTATTAAGATTCACAATAGCTCTGTCCTACTACAGCCTCTTGACACAGGTGGATATTCAATACATCTATGGACAGGAAAAAACAAATAATAGGAAGGTTAAAGATTATCAGCCCCCTTTTATGGATAAAAACTGAAGCCTGAGAAAAAGTGAAAGAGCCAGGAAATGGTCGATTTGGAGAATAGAGTATTCGTGAATATAGTCCAGTCCTTCTCCTACAATGTGACAGACCTGAGTATCATTCCTATTTGTGTGTGTCAAAACGTTCACAGTTTCCATAAGGTGAGAGAAAGTGTTCTCACTGTGCTTCCCTGATAAACTCTAGCTGGGCAGAAAACACCTCAGCTCACCAGCCATTTCTGACAAATGAGTGAAAGGAAAAAATAGTCAACTAGATCTTTCACGCTTCAGAAGAATGTTACAGTTTTCTACTTCTTTCCCTGGGGCAATGATAAGAATCCTTCCAATTCTGTATTTAAGGTATTCCACGTTAGAAACTCAGTACTAACATCATAAAAAATATTTGTTATACAGAATATAAAATATTTTATTGAAGTCCTACTTCATGCATCCATGTACACATCATCCATATGAATGCCCCTCCAAATTCTCTGTGTGGAAGAGATATCTGCTGCCTGACCACAATCTATTCTCACTTCCTGCCTATTAACACACAGCAATGTACCCAGCTACATATACCAGCTGTCCCCTTTCAGATAGGTTTTCAAATTTAAACAAAATGATTTTAAGAGGGACTTGGGGAAATAATAAAGTATTTCATTAGCAGGCCCTCCTTCTGCCCTTCTGTTTTCTCCATCTCTCTGCCTGAAACTCAGGTGTGATCATTGGAACTACTAGAGATGGACATCTTTTGACCATGAAGTGACCTTAAGGATGGAAGCTGACCAATAGGAATGGCAGAACAGAAGAATAGGGGAAACTGAGAGACTGATAAAATCATACCACCAACAACCAGCCTTGGACTGCCTACCTCTTGACTGCTATGTTAAGGAAGAATTAATTATATTTAGTTTAAGTCACTATTATTTCTGATCTCTGCTGCTAGTTAACCAATTTAATAAAAAAGAATTCCTCTAAATATGGAGAGAATAAAGAGACAGAAGCATTGTATGACTGAATTTTATAATTAAAGACCAACTGAGTAATAAATGGCCCATTGTTCCATTCTAAGATGGACTAAAAGAAGCAAATAATTTTCCCTAAATAGGCAACAAGAAATGAAACCTCATCAGGAGTCTGAGTCATGCCAGAAGATGGTGGTGTTGGAACCCTGAATAATGATGCAATGGAGTTGGGGTGGAGGATAGAGAGGTGAATTAAGGCATGAGAATGTAGAGCAAAAGATGGAGTTAGAGGGTAAGGCAAGCTGCTTGCAACTTAAGAGGCCAGCAAAGACACGAATCCAGAAAGGAAATTCCCTTTTCCAAGTGGTTTTACAAAACAAAAACATTATTTCCCTCGTAATATCTGGCACAGAACTTAACCATGGGCACAGGTTCAATAAATGTGTATTGGTTAATGTATAGCTATCCCAAAAGCCAGTAATTGAAGTTTACCCGGGAAGCCTCTATCTATTCCCAAAGTCTGCATGAGACACACTGTTTCAGCCCAATCCTTTCTCACCTTCCTTTAGCTGTCACCAAAGAACACCGAATTGAAAGGGGGAGAGGTAGTCATGAGGATTAAAGTACAACTTAGGATATGTGATCAATAATGGTGTAATTACAGATGGTGCCACGTGAGGACTGGAAATATCAGGGAGATCACTTTGTAAAGAATGTGATTATCTAACCTGAAACTAATACAAAATAGTATGCAACGTAAACTGAAATAGAAAAGAAAAGTTAAAAATTTTAAAAAGAAGAGATACACTCAGAAGTAATTGCAAACAGCAGTTATCAAAGCCTTATTGCACAAAAGGGATAGTAGCTGTAAAACACTCAGCACTAACCTGTGACCGCTTTTAAAACTCTACACTTGATAGTGACACTTGTTTCTCTAGCCGTGGTCGGCAAACTGCGCCTCGTGAGCCACATGCGACTCTTTGGCCCCTTGAGTGTGGCTCTTCCACAAAATACCACGTGCGGGCGCGCGTACAGTGCGATTGAAACTTCGTGGCCCATGCGCAGAAGTCGGTTTTCGGCCTGGGCAAGTCTATTTTGAAGAAGTACTGTTGATATTTGGCTCTGTTGACTAATGAGTTTGCCGACCACTGCTAAACCTTCCCAACCAAGGGGACTTTTCCCCCAGTCTCTTGAGCCATTTTTGGTTGCTATCAGTGTGGGGGATGGCATCTAGTGGGTAGAGGCTGAGGATGCTGTTAACTAACCATACGACAGTGCACAGGACCGCTCTCACCTCAACAAAGTATTATCCCACCCAAAATACAGCGACTTCAAGGTAATGGTGTGATCTCCCCAGTGCTGACTGTCTTCTAGTTCATATAATATTTATTAGTTCATATTTTGTTCATGGATATTTTCCAGGGTATTTAATAAGAAAACCCCTAAGAATGTAGGATTATAAAAATGTAGTGTATACTTTTTGGCACTGCTGTATTTCCTTGCTTATAAAAGGCTAAAAATATATAATAGCCACAGTTATTAAAACACATTTAGCAGGAACAATACAAGAAACTTTACAAAGAAATCTTCATGAATCTACAGAACATTCCTGAGGGATAGATGTGATGGTAATCATTTTCCAGAGAGAATTCTAAGACAGCGAGAGAGACAATCCCATGTTCAAGGTCATAGAACCTATAAATAAAGAATCCCAACATATACCAACCACAGGAAACATAATGTGTAATCATGAAATTGTTGCTATTCTGGATACTTGTGTTTAGTGAGTCAAGATGGTTTTCCTCCTTTTATGTTCATAAAAACAACTAAATTTCCCACACAGAATGCTTTCTGAAACGCACTATACATTTCTGCTCTTTATTAGGCATACTGCCCATCTTGAACATAATTTAATCTTTTCTTAACATGTCACAAGGGTTATGACAAATATCCACATTGTCCTGTACTGCAATGTCCTCTGGAGCTAATAACGTGGTCAGGGCTTCCTGTGCCCTCACCAGATGGCCCAATGCTTTTAGTCTCTGCTAGTTTTTTTCACTTTTCTTTCTCTGCCTCTTCCAGCAGAGTCTTAACTGGCTTTTTCACTACAACCACTGTCCCTGCCTTCAGAGGCTTCTAGTCTCTTATGGGATGAAAAATATCACCAGGTCTATTAGAACTGTATCTAAAATTAAATCCTAAAAGAATATCCCTCAGTGGGGGAATGGAAACAGAGAACACGTAAAATTCAAGGTCTCTCTTTATCTCTTCCAAATTCACTGTGGCTTTATTTCCTGCCTTGCAGCTAGGTGCCAGCCAGCTGAGTTTGTTCGATCTATGAGCCTCAGACTCATGAGATGCTACAATAATGGACATTTTATTCATCATAACTTAGAAAATCCTACACTTGGCTGTATTTTAGTAGAATGTTGTGCTATGCTTCCCCCACACTAAGTATGTCTACTAACAGTCAAACCCAAATTTATCAATAGAAGCACATGTCCAAACAATGCCTTTAGTTTTTCAATTGGAAAAAGAATGAAAATACTAATAAAATCCCCAAAACTAATAATTGTGGCAAAATATGAATTTTCAAAGGCTGTTTTACTCGGGGGCAGACTATGTTTCTCCCATGAGGCCCACCGACCATGTGGGATTGTTTTCACTCCATCATTGCTCCTTTGGAGAATGGAATGGACCCTCGTCAGCGCTTGGCAATTGCAAAACGGTGCACCGGCACAGAGGCCATGAGGTTTAACTGGGACAACTACAATCAGACACATCAGTGACTCTGGAAATGGGAAAAAAAAAAAAGACAAAACTGCTAAGTAATCTATCAGTCAGTTGTTTTAAAAATATCACATTTCACATTTTAAAAGATTTTCTGTATCATTTTATGTCAACAAAATATGTCCACACTTTGGTTGAAAGCTGATATTGAAATAGCCAGTTGTCAGGTCCCCAGGACTTGGCATTTCAGAACGCTGCATTGCTGCTGTGGCTCACCCTTTGCCTCTTTCAACTCAGCTGCTGGTTGGCCAGAAAGTCCCCTTGGGTCCCGACTGCTGCTCGCAGCACTTTTGTTGCCTTCTGCCATGACTCTGAAGCTGAGCAAGCCTCCGCCTCTGCAAGAAGATGGGCATGGAGAGCAGAGCAATGCCGAGTGTGGAGCACGCCAACCAGCAGGGGAAATTTTAGAGTGTGGTAGCTTTACCGTAGACAGCAGGGTGGTTGGTTTATTTGGAAAATAAAGGGTGGGCTTAAGAGATGAAAAGTCTGTCTTTCTCTTAAATTGTGGGTTTATAGAACTTAGATTGTCAATGAAAATAATTTCTTTCTCCAAGGGAAGATTTAGTATGACATGACCACTACAGTTAAGATGATCAAAAAACTCATTGGTTACATATCAAAATTGTTATCCAATTAGGGGCTGAAGATAATAATGACTGAAAAGGTAGCTGTGTTTTCCCTTGAAATATTTACAGGTTCTGCACTTGCTCTAGAGCAGTGATTCTCAACCTTCTGGCCCTTTAAATATAGTTCCTCATGTTGTGACCCAACCATAAAATTATTTTCGTTGCTATTTCGTAACTGTAATGTTACTACTGTTATGAATCATAATGTAAATATCTGATATGCAGGATGGTCTTAGGCGACCCCTGTGAAAGGGTTGTTCTACCGCCAAAGGGGTCGTGACCCACAGGTTGAGAACCACTGCTTTAGAGTACCGGCCATTTGTACATTCT
>NW_006289557.1:1858846-1860503 GCF_000327345.1 Myotis davidii | reverse complement strand
CGGCTTTCCATCTTGAAAATAATGGTAGTCAAATCATCTAAATGGTGAGATCCTAATCACATTGGAAAGTCATCCTCTAATGCAGCCGTGGGCAAACTACGGCCCGCGGGCCGGATCCAGGCCGTTTGAAATGAATAAAACTAAAAAAAAAGAAAAAAAAGACCGTACCCTTTTATGTAATGATGTTTACTTTGAATTTATATTAGTTCACACAAACACTCCATCCATGCTTTTGTTCTGGCCCTCCGGTCCAGTTTAAGAACCCATTGTGGCCCTCGAGTCAAAAAGTTTGCCCACCCCTGTAGCTAGACCCTTTGCAAAGTACTGCGAAAAAAAAGTATACTTGACCCCTGTCTTCCAGGGATTCACCAGGCTAGCCAGGACACTGAGCTGCTTCCCCAAGTGCTTGGAGTGGACCAACCACGACCACGGGACAAAACAAATCAGTCTTAAGATCACCATAAGACTGTTAAAGTCAGCTGCTGATGCTAGGTTTTCACTGATAGAAAAACATGAGCTAAAGAGTAACTTCTCTTCTGAAAAGACTCCAGGAAATTACAGCCACTGATGGTAAGTCTATGGCAGTGTGGAAGGACTTTGTAAATTCATAGTTACTAATACAGTTATATGTGGTGGGGAGTGGGTGAGTCTGTAAAATGAAAGAGTACGCAATTTATTTTTTGATATATTTTCATTGATTTCAGAGATGGAGAGAGAGAGAGAGAGAGAGAGAGAGAGAGAGAGAGAGAGAGCTCAATGATGAGAGAAAATTATCGGTCGGCTGCCTCCTGCTCACCCACACTGGGGATCAAACCCACAACCCTGGCATGTGCCCTGACCAGGAATCGAATCAAGACCTCCTGGTTCATAGGTTGAAGCTCAACCACTGAGGCAGAGTATGGCATTTAGAACTAGAAGGCCTGAGCATAACTGTAGTGTAGAGAATGTCACATCACCACTTTGCACGTAAGTACTCCCAATTGCATTTAATAGTACTCTTCTACAGGAGTTGTTCTGAAGGTCAAATCTAATATTTTGGTCAAAGAGCCTACCACAGAGTTTAGCACATAGTAGGGTCTCCATAAATGACGTTCAAGGCTGGTAGGTGGCTAATTCTTTTGGTCTTTCACTTGCCACATAACTGGCCTCTTAGAAGTCTATAGAACCTTAGAAAGCTGAATATCCTCAGGCAAACACACTGTCCAATCCCACTGGTTCCTTCCTGGTCATCTCCCTGAGGGGAAACTTTCAGCATTTTATAGCTCTCCCTATTTAATGGGCTCTCACATCAGAGAAGTCACTTAGAAGCTGAATTATTATTATGAAACATAAAGAGGCATGCTCAAACTTTAGAATGTTAAGCAGGCTCTGACTCCTATTTAGCATCATTTTCCCTTTTGGAAAGGTTTCCTTCCAGCTGCAATCAATATACATTTTTGGCAGAAGGAAGGCTAAAGAAAAATCTTCCAGCTTGTTTCCAAGGATTTCACTTTTGCCCATAGATATAGATCCTACAATAATGCTAACAACATCCATTTGTTCTGTGCTTTGCAATTACCTTGGCATTTTCCCTTGCATCACGAAATGCTATTAGATAGACTAGCAGGTAGTAATACCCCTACATTAGATACGAAGCTGCTCAGATTCACCACTGAGG
>NW_006289557.1:1833923-1858815 GCF_000327345.1 Myotis davidii | reverse complement strand
AAGAGCAGATCCTGGATCTATAAACAAGGACAGCAGCATGCTTTCCAACACACTATCTGCTCCCACTTTTCTCAAGATATGTGGGACAAGAAGAGGCTGGAATTTTGAAGTTAGCCCAATGTCTCTGCCTCATTTCATTTTGCGCCAACCAAATAAATTCATCGTGAGATAAGAAAGACATCTTATAATAAGACAAAGATCTCTTGCAAGCCAATAAAATTAGCACTGTTTAAATTAGACAAGTAGTAGCAATTGAGCGTCACTGAGAGTGAGTGCTTCCTGTTTAAATGAGCAACAGAGTTGCCGTGTGGTTAAAACTCCCCACAATTGTCTTAGGGCCACAAAGCTTGTGATTTTAAGACTTAGATCACAGCACTAAAACTACCACAGGCATTACTTCCTTAATTTATAGACCCCCCAAATTATTTTAAATCACCAAAAATCCAAGCCCTCATCCATTTGATTGTCTATTGTTATTTCTTCTGCAAGGAATACAGAATTCAGTACAAATCGAAGTGATATCTACTTTTTAAAATTTTAGTTTAAAACGTTGCATTTGTGTACAGCTAAGTAATAATACCTACCTAGTATAGAAAAACTAAAAAACGAAGAAAAGCATGAAGAAGTGAAACCAAGTATCCAAAACCATACCCAGCGTTCAATGAGATTGTTAGCACATTCATCCTGAAAATCCAGCAAAATCAGGTCCACGGTTGATCTAAGCATAATCACAAATATGATTTCTGTAAGAGAGAGCTGGAAATTTTTACTGAACTCCAGACAAAATATGTCCTTAATGCAGGAAATAAATTCCTGAATAAAGACAAAGGATTCTGTCCTTCTATATCTTTTATTCCTCAATCAATTTAAGATACTATCGAGTTTTGTATCTGCTTTCTACTCAGATTTATTCAGCTTTGCTTAATTTAAGACTTTATTTTCACTCTATGAACTTACTTTAAAAAGCAGCAAAGTCTTTATCATTTTTGCTATCATTTCCAAATTCACCATAAATATAGGTATGTGTTCATCTGCAGACCAAATATTTCAAGAAGGGTTTATAAGCCTTCTTTCCTGAACTTGCATAACTCATTTTTCCAGATGTATGTTGAAACATAAATACAAGTGTTATGACTCCATTTTTAGCTCTAAAAATACACTATAAGCAAGAGCTATTATGAAACATCAAGCTCACTCACTTTTTGTAGAATAGGGGTCATGGTCTAGGTTTGACCTAGACTGGATTCATAAGTAAGAAAATAAACTGCTAGAGCTGGAAGCTGCCTTGGAGGTCAAGTCCAAAACCTTTGTTCAAATCCCACAAAACTAAGAAAGGGAAAGATGTTTGTCCAAGGTCGGAATTGAGTGCAAACATCCTGAAGGTCTAGCATGTAAAGATCTACAGCAAAATTCCACAATTAATATTCTTCAACTTCACTGATACTGCAATGTTGTCTAAAAGTCAATCAAATAAATATTTAGAGGTTGCCAAGAATATGATTGATACTGTATTAGAAGACTGGAGATGAAAAGATGCTATCATAGATTATATAGATAGATAGATAGATAGATAGATAGATAGATAGATAGATAATAGATAGATGATAGAAGATTGATAACAGTGATATAGTTCTCACCCACAACAAGTTTTTTTTTTAAATATATTTTATTGATTTTTTACAGAGAGGAAGGGAGAGAGACAGAGAGTTAGAAATATTGATGAGAGAGAGACATCGATCAGCTGCCTCCTGCACATCTCCCACTTGGGATGTGCCCGCAACCCAGGCACACGCCCCTGACCGGAATCAAACCCGGGACCCTTCAGTCTACAGGCCAACGCTCTATCCACTGAGCCAAACCAGCTTCGGCGACAACAAGTTTACTATGTTTTTCTTTTAACTAGGAAAGCAAAAAAAAGTAATTCAACATGATATTACTCATAGTTATACAATATCACTCATGACTCAATTATACATTGATCAAGTATCTTCTATATATCATATACTGTGCTAAGTGCTGGGGTCCAAACAACAATTTTTGAGAATTTCCAGCTAGTGGTGGAGACAAGCATGTAAACACCAGGAGTGAATGCTATAATAGAGGGAATATAATAGTATACAAGAAGAAAACACGCTATGGAAAGGTCACAGAAGACTTCACAGCAGAGGGCCCACCTGAGCAGTGTTTAAAATAGGCGATCACTGTGCAAAGAGATGAAGAGAAAGTATCTCTGATAGAAGGAACAACACAGTTAAAGACACAGGGGAATGAGATAGCATAGGATATTGAAAATTGCAAGTGTGGTGAATGGAAGATAGTGGGAAAATATAAGGTTGAAGAAGTCAGTAGGAGTTAGATATTGGTGCACTTTTACACCCCATCATGCTGTTAGGGCTTTAATCCTGAAGGCAATGAAAAGCCAGTAAAAATCTGGAAAAAGGACATGGTAAGACGTGTATGGTAAAAATTGCCAATAATTTTATTTCTGAAAACATAATCTAAGAATATCATAATAGATACATGCAAATATTTAGCTATAAAGATGTTTATCATTGTGATGTTTGTAATAACAAGAACTAGAAACAACCTAAATATCCAAGAATGGGGACTTGGTTTAATAAAGGTTGGTAGATTTTTATAGTGAATGAATGGACAAGATGGCAGCTTAAACACATACCAAAAATGCCCTCTTCCACTTTGAACTCATAAGTCACTGATAAAATAAATAAAAATAAATAACAACATAAATTATGTATAATTGAAAATGTAATATGCTCAACAAAGAATGAATAGATTCTGAATGGCAGAACTATAGAGGCAACACATAGTAATAAATGGGGAAGAAGCTACTAGTCCATAGGGTATTGAGAACAAATATAGGTATTGGGTCAGGATGCTAAATGGGAACATGAAATGGAGAACAAATGTGACTAGTACATGGCAGAAGGGACAAAGATGGGTTCATCAAATGAATCCAGAGCTGGGATTATACTGCCCACCTGAAAAACTGTGATGGAAAAGGTCTTCCCACTCTCCTTGGGCCATTCTGAGGGCAGAGGCAGAAGTCCCCATATGAAAATGGGATTTGGGTCTGCATGGCACATTGTTCCCCTCCCAAAGGGAAAACTCAAACTGAGCTGCTATCATAAGGCCTATGCTATGCATTCTGTAGAACCTAGATCCAAGAATTTGAAAACTCCCTTATAGAACTGAAGAAAAATCCCCAGAAAGAAGAAATCATCTTCTTAAAGCACATAAAAATCTCAAAAATGTTATATAAAAAAAATCAGGAAATAGAAAAAATAGGTAAATTTGAATAAGAATTTTAAACAGTAAAAATTAAACCCTCAGAGATTAAAAGTGATTAGTAATCATGATATAAGAACTGAAGTTCATGAAATAATAACAGGCAGTTCAGAAACAAGAATGGGCAAATAAGAAAAAAGATAAATCTTAAAAATGAAATAAAGTTAGAATAAAAATCTCAGCAGATGAGTTTAACTTGTATACTAAGTAATCGTGGCAGCTAGCATTGGTGAAGTGGAAGCTCAAATTAGTATGCTAGAAAATGCAAAACAGATAAATACACCCTAGTATGTCTAATAGGTATTCCCAAAATTGATAGAAGGGAAGCAATGTTATAATAGCTAAGAATTTTCCAGAATTGAATATTGACATGAGCCTGATGGACAGATTGCACCAACAATTAAAATGTGTTTCACAGGATCCTAAAAGTTCCTGGAATATTTCCATGGGGTTCACAAGGTCACAACTATCTCTGCAATGATATAAAGGCTTTATATGCCTTTCTCATTACCAATCTCTAATGACAATGTGTTTTCTAGAGGCTCCATGGCATGTGATAACACTGTATAATGAACTGTGTCGGCATTTACAAGACCTGCACAATTCAGTGAGCCAACATTTTCTAATTGATCAGTGTATGATGTTAAAACATAACATATATGCCAAAACTGGTTTGGCTCAGTGGATGGAGCGTCGGCCTGTGGACTGAGGTGTCCCAGGTTCGATTCCGGTCAAAGGCATGTACCTGGGTTGCGGGCACATCCCCAGTGGGAGATGTGCAGGAGGCAGCTGATCGATGTCTCTCTCTCATCGATGTTTCTAACTCTCTATCTCTCTCCCTTCCTCTCTGTAAAAAATCAATAAAATATATTTTTTTAAAAAAACATAACATATGAATAAATGATCCATTCAATTTAAAAGGCAAAAGGTGTTTAAAAAGTCTACTGGTATGACTCCAAATTCCCTATTGCAACTAAGTTTTAAGAAACCATCACATTTTTGTGTTCTGATATGGTGTTAAAGAATAAATCCATAGTTATTTGAAAGAACTATAGAAATATCCCTCCATTTTCCAACTATATACCTGTGTGAGGCTGAATTTTTTAAATATACTTTAATGAAAACAGCATTTGCCTCAGACTGAATGCAGAAGCAAAGGAGAACCCAGCTGTCATCTGTTAAGCCAGACATGAGAAGAGATTTTTAAAAATGTAAAATAATGTTATTCTTCATAATAATATTTTTGAAAGACCTAGTTATTTTTTAAATGTTTCTCAAATTAGCATAATCATATTTTATTACTTATTTTTAAATCAGTTTTTATATTTCTCTGTTTTAATTTCTTATAAGGTACATCTCAATTGATGCAGCCCAAACAAAAGCTCATTGTAATCCTCCATAATTTTGAAATTCTAAAAAGTTTGAGAACTGTTAACATATGGATAATATTTAAAAACAGTACTTTCTAATGGTAATGTACATAATATATAATGATATACAATAAAAAGGTCATGATATGATGCATAAAAAGCAAGTCAAACCAGGTATACTGTATGACCCTGTTTTTTTAAAAAAAAACATATCGATATCTTATATACATATTAAATATATATACATGACAAAAATGCTTACATTGGTTGTTTGATATTTACTAGCCATTGGATGATTTTTCTCTCTATTCTTTATGTGCATTTGAATTTTACAATTTTTCTATAATACATTTATGTAATAAATATTATTTAACAAATGTCTTCTTGGCACTGGGCTAGCAGTAGTGAACAAAAAGGACATGATTCCTTCCTCACATGGACCTCATAGTCCAATAAGGAATTAAGAATAAACCAAATGCATACACTATTTAAACATAAGGTTATAAATCTTCATTGGTTTTATATACTAACTGGGATGGGAAGGGACATACTTTTGTTTAAGAATAAAAGAAAATAGACAGATGGATGCACAATATAGCTCACTCTGGTGGAGTGTGAAAAGCTGATTGAATAAACATGAAAACAAGAAAGAAGGCAAACACACTGAACATGCAAACTAGCAGAAATGGCTGGAATTTCAAAAAGTGCCCAAGTGCTAAGGAGATGTGGATGCACAGAGAAATGGCTGGGTTAATTAGGAAGGCATTTAAATGAAGTGACTTTGGGCTTGTGTCTAGAGAGTAGCAGAAAAGGTTACCTCTCAACTGAATGTGAAAAGTTTATGTAGGCATTGAATAGAGTAAAACACATATTAGAAATGCACAAACCCATAGCATGAGTTTTGATATCAAATAGCAATTACATATTCATTTGCTATCAAATTTTCTTTGATAATTTTGGAAAATAGAAGGTAGGTAGTTTTGTATAGATTCACTGATGAATATGCACTAGGAAAAACAGCTTAGAAGGAAACCTGGTCAGAATTAAATTTTCAGTGTTTTTATACTGGCATTTTCATCCCTTTCTCTTATATTCAGGTATGCTATTTTTTAAATCAATAACTTTTCAGATTTTAAAGTTAAATCTTTCATTACTGACAAAGCTGAAATTGTATGTAAATGTTCATTTATTTTTTAAATAAACGTAATAGTAGATGATACGAAATAATCTTATTTGGCCACAAAGCATGGCTTGTATGTAGCGACTTCCTCGTTCACATGTCTCCAATAGGAAGGTTTATGTGAATTGTAAATGTCTGTGGCCTAAGTAAGGCTCTGTTCAATCATCTATTAGCTACCACTTTCTGTGGTTCTCTGAAGTTTAACTCAAGCCAACAGCTTCAGTCCAGAGTCTCAGCATACTTTGCTGAAAGACAAAATAATCTAGTATATGATCTAACATAAAGAATAATAGCTGAGAAACTAAGATGGCGGCAGAGATAAACACCGGGAAATTAAGGCCGCTCACAACAATTGATTAATACCTCAGAGAAACAATACAGACTTCATCCACAACCATAGGAAGCCTGGCTGACTGTAACCTCTACAACTAGAAGGAAGGAAAGGCACACTGAGACCCAGAGAAGCTGCTAGTATATGATCTAACATAAAGAATAATAGCTATAGGCAGATCAATCTTCCTAAAAAATAATATAAGCACAGTAAATGGTTTTGTGTCCTCGGGCCTACGTGTATTGGCTGTGCAGTGCTATGACTCACAAACTGTTAATGTACTAAATAAATGTTGATTGAATGTCCTACCTTCAAAGCAATAAAGTCCAGTACACCAATGAATGAGGTTAAAGCATTATTAGTGCTATCATGGAGATATATAAAAGCACAATGGGAACAAAAAGGATGGTTTAGTTCAATTCTCCTTGAGACTTAAAAAAAAAAAAAGGCTTCATACAGGTTATAGAGATTGAGTTCTGAAGATGAGATATTTGCCAGATGGAGGAAGAATGAAGAAAATGGGAGAAAACTGGACTGAACAATGTCAAATGTATGACCTTTGGCTCAGCTGGATTGTAGATGCTTATCTCAGACAGGGCATCACCAGATCTATCTCATTCATTAGCTTTCATCTCCATCCTAGTATGAAAGCTGGAATATCATAAGTGTGAAAGTTGGTTTTGAACAAACAAGTAAAGGGCTTGGAAGGGGGTGTTGGTGCTGTTGAGGAAGGCAAAGACCTAACAATGACTAGTTTCATACATCAAGTATAGGAATATAGATTACCCTAGAGCTGTCAGGAAAGCATTAAAGGAGAGAGATGTGATTATTTTTTGCTTTAGAAAATATCTCTCTGATTGGAAAGTAGAAAATGTACTGGAGGAGATGAGAGTGGAGGTCAGGAAACTAGGTGAAAGGTTAAGAAACTCCTTAGAGATTATATGTCCACTGTGGTTTCTTCTGAATTAGGAAAACAGGAGCCATGGAAGTCAATTATTAAAGACAAAAAATTCATGGGTCTTCAATGAAACTCCATACGCTACCTATGTTATCTAACCACCAGTTTTCTAGCAGTCAAAAGTTAACCCAACATGTCCTAGACTCACTGGATGAATAGGTGAAAATACCCCATCATCACTTACCAGCTGTGTGACTTTGAGCCAGTTGGGGCTTTAACCTTTTCTCCTACTGTAAAATGCATGTGAAATTCCCTCTCTGATACTTCACACACCTTCTATAAAGATCAAAGGAGATGATGAATGAGATGGCCCTTCACAGATAAGAAACACTTCTCTAGTTAGATGAGACTCTGAAGGCTATTGTGAAGTGGAGGTATTCCGCAAAGCATCTTGGCCAACAAAAAATAAAATTCCAAGAGCATGTAAAAAATAAGAAGCTAACCAACCCTATACTCAGTACTAAGATCATATGACTTGAAGTAAATTTTAAAAGAATAAATAACTAGACTAAAATAAAACTGTCAACTCTTATGGCATCATACCAAGAACCCCCATAAGGGTGTCTCCTACACGGAAGCTCTTCCATTATAGATACAGATGGTCCTCACAGCCAATTGGCCAGGATGTCAATTCCTCCCAGAGATACCAACAGCAATCAAGGCTTAACCACAACAAGACTATGGACACAGCACACAAAGAGGTGCACCAAGTGTGTCCACCTCAGGTGACTGAGGAGGCTGAGCCACTGGACACCTACCACACAAGGCCACTCTATCAACACAGAGAAGCAGCCAAAGGAAACATGTCACAAATGAAAGAAACATGCAGAGACAAAGAAACATGCCACAAATGAAAGAAATGGAAGAAAGCAAAATACTGGATATAGAGTTCAAAAATCACAGTTATAAGGTTACTCAAGAATCTTCTAGAGACCTCTGAGAAACTTAGTGAGACCTTCAAGGATCTTAGTGAGAATGCCAAAAAAAATGGAAAAGGACAAGTCAGAAATTAAGCATACACTTACTGAAATAAAGAATAATATACAGAGATCCAATAGCAGACGAGAGGGGCAAAAGACAAAGAGAGAATCTTAAAAGGAGCAAGAGAAAAACAGTCAGTTTCCTACAAGGGAGTACCCATACGACTGTCAGATGATTTCTCAACAGAAACTATGCAGGCCAGAAGGGAGTGGCAAGAAATATTCAAAGTAATGAATGCCAAGAACCTACAACCAAGATTACTTTATCCAGCAAAGCTATCATTCAGAATTGAAGGTCAGATAAAGAGCTTCACAGAGAAGAAAAAGCTAAAGGAGTTCATTACCACCAAACCAGCATTATATGAAACGCTGAAAGGTATTCTTTAAGAAGAGGAATAAGAAGAAAAAGGTAAAGATAAAAATTATGATCAACAAAGTGACAACAAATACATTTCTATGAACAAGTGAATCTAAAAATCAAATAAATAAAAAAATTTATGAACAGAATAAACTGGTGAATGTAATAGAATTAGGGGCATGGAAAGGGAGTGGACTGACAATTCTCGAGGGGGAAGGGGGTATGGAAGGTACAGGAAGAGACTGGACAAAAATCTTACAGCTATGGGCAAGGACAGTGGGGGGGGGGCGAGGGCATGGGGTGAGGTGGGAACTGGGTGGAGGGTAGCTATGGGGGGGTAAGAGGAACATCTGTAATAATCTGAACAATAAGGATTAAAAAAAATTTTTAAAAAAACATAATTAGCTGGGATGGGGTGGGGATGGGCTACAAGAAGTCAGTGGGGAAAAGGGGGACATATATAAGACTTTCAACAATAAAGATGAAAAAAACATAATTAAAAAAAGAAAGGCAAACCCTCCAATATACACCTCTCAGCCAAATTGCTTTAAGGATATCTATGAATTTTCTTTATAACAGTGTTGAAAAATATGGTTCTCCTGCTGCCAAAAATTAAGTAAAATATAATCACTACAGTGGTTCTCTTTTCTTTCTAAGTTTGGTATGAATACACCTAAAAGTTCCAAGTTGATGAACACATTAATATTGTTACTCTAAGCTGCTACCCATGTACTCATCTCTGTTTACCTCCAATTCCTGCATACATATTGCCAAGCAGCTTGAAGAGATGCATACAGCTTTTACCCATGACTAATCAACCACAAGAAGACAGATCACCAAGAAGGCACAGCTATTTACCAAACTGTTGACGTGTTAACACAAACAGACTTCTTTAAAAGTAATAGAGCAAAGGAGGTGAAGATTGTGTGGGCTTCTTTTTTTTTTTCTCTTTTGTTAACAAGTGTGTTCATGTTTCTGAGCATCTCTGCTGCCAAGAAAGGTGTCAAAGCCATAGAAACATGCATTCCAGGTACCAGATGAAGTTCTGCACTAATAAGAGTTGAAAGTGTTCCATAAGAAGTAATGGGCTGGCCCTGATCCCTTGAGTCCCCCTCACCTTATCTTCCCTGCTCAACACAATTTCAGTGCACATTTCATGTGTTAGATTCTGTGCCAGACATGCTGGGAGATACAGAAAGATATAAGGCATATATATATACTAGAGAGCAGGATAAAAGGCAATAAAAAAGCATGTGTACATAAGAGAAATACAGCTGCCATGGTTTAGAGAAATGAGTGATCACTTCAGGTTGAAGGTTCAGGCTAGATTAGAAGATGGTGTTTGAACCAGACCTTGGTAGGAAATTAAGGATTTGAAAGGTAGTTTTGTCAATGAAATAAGTAAAACCAGGTGATTCACCTCCCTGGACTTCCGGATCATAAGAATGTGCTCTCATCCCTGATTCACTCTCTGCAGCTAACATGTTCATGCCAGCAGGTTGCCTCCAGGAGCCCCAGAAAAGGGGCAACCACAGAGGCCAACCAGAAAGAGGCCATGGTATTAGCAAGAAAATGTGTGTGTGTGGAAGGGGGGTGTTGGGGGGAAGGTGTTATATAAATTAGAATAGACCTCCTACATTCATGAGGATTACATCCAAAAACCTTTCCAAATCACCAAATTCTTGAACCCAATTCAAATGTAAATGTGGGTGCCTTATGACTAGGCTCTCTTACTAAGTAATCACTCCCACATCCAGCTTTTTAGCCCAAGGAATTCACATTCATGCTCAGGATTTTTTGTGTCCCATCTCATTTAATCCCTAGAACAACCCAAGTGGTAGTTACTGTCCTTGTGACAAATTATCACATGCCATACTTATTACATGATAATTATATAATAATTACATAGCAAATTATTACATCCCATAAATTGTGGTCAATTACTTTGTAAATAATCAAAACATCAGGAATGTTAAAAGTACTGATCGCCAAATCTGCTCACTGTAATCCACAGAAGGAAGAGGCTGAGCATTTCGAAATGATACAATCCATCTAGAATTTCATTATTCATTGCACAATACTTATTACATTCAATACATCATGTAAAGGCCAAAATGATTGATAAATGACTGTGAATAGTATGTTGGGAAGAGATCTAGAGCCTGGAGACCTAGCATGAAGCCTAGTCTGTAATTAAAAACAGTTGCTGATCTCTGAGTATCCATTTCCTTCAACTGTACAAAAAAGGAGTGGGGCCCAGGAAATTTTGTGATCCTTACGTCGTATTCCACTTTAAACATTTGAATAATAGTAATAAAAATATGCAATTGCATGAATAAAAGTCCCTGTTAAATTAGTCTTCTTTAAATCCTCGGTAAATCCTCAGAGATGCAAATGCTCATTCCAGGAAAGGCTTTAACCTACTATACAGCATTGGTGAGACATGAGACTTTGAAGAAGTTGTGCTATTTCCCAAAGGAAGAAATGGAGTCTTAGGAAAGGGAACACCGTGGTGTATTCCAGCCTTAGGCATAAATGCAGAGGAGAGAAACCCATTGAGCTTTGCAGTTACTATCATCACCAAGAGAGTAGAGAAATATAGACAAGGAATTTATAAGAACATCATTTCCTTTCTTAAGCTTTGCAGCCTTCCCATGGTTTTATTCTGTTTATCATCAACTGTTTACCAGTGTAAACAGATCAATAGTTTTATCCTCAAAATGGACAGGGCCTGAGTACTTGCCTTTAGACAGACAAAGGTGAATTACCAGTATTATCCTGTAGCCAGTGCTAGGACCTGAGTAAGTGGTAGGGGGAAATCAATTGAGGGACTGAAGCCTGTGAACAGTTTGAGCACTGGCAGGGCCTGGGATAGTTCTGGGGCAAAACAGCAAATAGCAGCAGGGTCCACCTAAGGTCCACCATGGCCCATGACACCAATTATATGAATGAGTATGAGTGTATAGAGTTCATATTCAGTTGGTTATTCTGTCCTTCAAAGTCAGCAAAAAGAAAGGCTCTAATTTTTAAAGAACAACTTAAGAACCCAGGATTTAAGATCATCTATGCAGTGACATGAATGATAAAACCATGAATCCTTATATTTGTTATTTTCTAAGGGACGATATAATTCATTATGTAAATTCAGAAACTGTCCAGTATAAGGAGATGTTATTAATGATCACTCCCAAGATAATATATATAAACAGAAACATATGGTCTCTCTATTGATAAAGTCCTTTGATCACTACCCACATTTTCATCTGCTCCATTTTCACAATCCTAATACAAAGAAAGAATGGAAGTTTTTATGCCTGTTTTATAGAGGAGGAACTTGGTGCACAGAGAACAAAGCACCTTGCCTAAGACACACAGATAGTAAGCTTACAATAATTTATAAGTAATGGTCTGGTAAAATAAATATACACATACAAAACATTAAAAACAAATGAAGAATCAAAAGGTCATATGTGCATATAAAAATAGGTTACTGACATTTTTAAAATTTAATATTCCTCAGGTGTGCTTCAGAAGCTACTCAAGAATGGCTAAGGAAAACAATGAAAACAACTAAGATTTGTGCGGTGTGGCTCATCATTTGCTTTGGTTGTGAAGACATGGTGAGATCCAGCAGTGTTCATACTCCAGTAGAGTCCAGAACCCAAGACACCACCTCAGGTCAGGCTCATTCAGGTTTACATAACTTAGATAATGTCAGACTGGAAAGGTTGCACTTTTGACAAGGCTTGTTCATATGGAGAATGTAGAAGACCATGAAGGCATTGCTGGGGCCCATCAAACATCCACAAAACCAGAAGGTGGCACAAGTATTCCTGACAGTTCAAGGAAAGGCATAAATCAGTTTTCCCTTCCCCATTGTGATAAATGCTTAGAATTCTCTGTTGGGGCAGTCCCTGGCCCAGCTCACATCAGTGTAAGCCAAAAGGGTAAGTACAATACTATTAACCTTTCCTCCCTAGAGAGGAAAGGAGAACTTCAGAGAAAGAATTTCAGGGTTGAAAGAAATTGAAGAGAATGACACCGAGCTCTCTTTACAGAATGGGGCAAGGCCTCAGACTCTATGTGTCCGCGTCACATTGCTAATTAGAGGTAGAGTTGGCATCACCTCTCAGGCTTCCTGTTTCATGGACCACAGCGCTCTCAATGTAGTAGTGTGTGATTAGAGTGGATGCAGTCTGAGTATGTGGGTTGCACTGTTTCCCACAAATTCATATGTTGAAGTCCTAACCTCTAGTACCTTACAATGTAATCATACTTGGAGATAGGATCTTTACAAGGTTAGTCATGAGGTCCTGAGAATGGGCCCTAATCCAATAGGATTGGTGTCCATATAAAAAGGGGAAATTTGGAGACAGACATGCATGCATGGAGAACATCATGTAAAGATGGAGGCAGAGACAGAGTGAGGGTTCTACCTGCCAAGGAACAGCAAAGATTGCCAGGAAGCCACTAGAAGCTAGGGGAGAGGCATGCGATAGATTTTCCTTTATTGCCCTCAGAAGGAAACAACCCTGCTGACACCTTCATCTTGGACTTCTAGCCTACAACACTGCCAGATAGTAAATTTCTGTTAAGCCATTTGGTTTGCTGTATTTTGTTAAAGCAGCCCAGGCAAACTAACACAAGGAGTTTGGAATAGGCACATAGTACTTCTCGAATGCCTAATAAGCCCCTGGTCTTCTGAATTTGCTCATTCCATAGTAACAGGCTGCTTTCCTGCTCCCAGACCAAACACATGCCAAAGAGATTGCTTGACTTTCTGTAGTATGAACAGTCCATTACCCCAACACACACACTACAGATGGCATTCCAAATAATGGCCTCACCGCTTCCTGACCTTTCAAACTATAAACCTCAAACAGCACAAAATTCCCTCAGTTCCCATACTGAGAGTTGACTGAGCCTAGTTCTGTAAATAAACCTGAGCCTAGAGTTTATAATAATGTGTGAACTTCAGGTTTGAGATCACTTCACCTTACCTCTCCATTCCTTATCTCATCCCTACAGAAGACTAGGCCAGAAAGAAACTGAAGTTGTGTGAGGCAAACTCTAGCCTATGCAATGAAGCTCTCAGACCGCTGGCCTAGGGCATCCGACACAGAGAGAATTGCTTTCTCTTCGAATTGTACTTCCAATTGCTTTACTATGAATAATAGTTTCCCATCATTTTACTAGCTAGCTCAATATATTGTTTTTTATTCCCCTTCTAACAGGAAGATGCAGATGACTCCAACGAGTAAGAAACTCTAAACTTGGGAATTAAAAACATAAAGCCTCTTGATCCACAGAAGAAAACGCAATGTGACCTCACTCTCTTCTTCATTCTTTTCAATGCAAGCAGTCCCAACCAGAGGCCTGTGGATGATGCAAAAGAGCTTCTGGCATGTTTTTCATCTCACACAGAGGTTGTACCCTAAGTGGACTGCCTGGCATCAGAAGTTCTGAATTGTGCAATACGTACTATTATAAGTTTGGAACAGACTGATTGAGAATCCATTCACCAAAAGAGAAAACACTGGAGTCATTTCCAAATTAAGCCGGCTCTGGCACTTACATTCTTGACCAATAGAACGTGATTGCACTGAGCCCATGGGGTGGGCTTACTGTCTGAATGCTTTCTATAGCTATCCCATCCTGGGTAAGGCATCACAAGAACAGTTATACTATAGAACACCCACTTCTGAATGTTTCTATCACAATTCTTAATGACAAAATAAGAACTAACATCTACTGAGCCCTTACTATGTGCCAGGCTAAATGTCCCCAAGGCCTTTTATTTATTATTGTGTGCTAACCCTCACAACAACCTTGTAAAGTACTTTTATTATTCCCCTTCACAGAGGAGGGAAGCGAAGCAGAGACAGAATGGTTCAGCAAATTGCTCAAATTCACTAACTGGTAAATGGTAGGTGCAGAATGAGAAGCCAAGCTGTAGGCAGAGCTCCCACTTTTAACCACCACCCTAGAATGCTTCTCGAATTAGTAGCCATGGTTTTGTTTTATCTTCCTTTCTCCATTGTGAGCTTTTTAAGGTTGGGGACTACTCCTCTCTCAGCCTTGTCCTCATCACCTGCATATTTCATGATTGTTGTTGAATGACTCAAACTCATCAGTGTCGCTATGCCCTAACAAGAAACATTCTCTCCCTCCACTCAACTCTCAGATCCTCTTAGATCATTTGACAATTGCTGCCTTGTAGATTTTTACAAATCGTTAGTCTCCCTCCTTTCCCCTTTGTATACAGATGGGCAAAATTCATGATTGAGTCATGTGGGAAATTTCCCCACGTCCCACCATAATCCTGCTTTTGCTAAGGTTTTTTCCATAAAAATATATGAAATAAATGAAAATTGGGTCCTTTCCATGGCATGATGTGGAAAGCCATCCTAGGCCCACCTTTAAGCATCCACTATAATGGGACCTGTGACAGTGCTCAGTAGGGAATGGGGAGAATTCAGAACTCACCCTAGAGCAGAGGTTGTCAAAGGTGAGTGTACTTCCGAATCTCCAGGAAGGCTTACTAAAACACAGAGTGCTGAGCCCCACTCCAGGGTTACTGATTCATGGGGTCTGGGGTGAGACATGAGATCTGTACTCTTAACAAGTTCTCCCATGAAGCAAATGCTGCAGAATTGGGAACCCACTTTGAGAAGTACTGTTCTAGTTCCAAGCTTTAGAGAACAGTATGTACCTCAAGCAAAATAGAAATAGGTAGATAAGTAAACAGCTCCCTGGTGGAGTAAGTCTATGAAAGACCTAAAGGAGGCATGGGAGGCCAGATTTGTAATATGAGCAACTGGATAAGGTTGGAGCATGAAAAGTACAAAGTGGGGCATGGGAAGATAAGCAGAAAATTTGGACTTAACCAAAAGATAAGCAGTTCTGCTCCATCTTCAGATTATAGCAAAATTTGGATTAACATCCTCATATAGAGAGGCTCCAACTCCTTGCCTCTTCTCCCTCACCACACCCAGGGATCAGAACCAAGGACCAAACATCTCGTTGTCCTAAAGCTTCTAAGTCATTATGGCTGCTTTGTGTGGCTCCTCTCCATAGCGGTACAATGTTGTGGGGCCCAGCTGAACAGGCAGGGGGGCTTTGGACTTGCAGTTACATTTTAGCATGGTGGGCAGGAGAGAGGAATTCTGAGCCAGCGGGGAGGGTGGAGCGGCATCACATTCTCTCTCCCATTCCCTTTGCCACCAGGTCATGTGTGCTTACAAAACAGCATGGTTTAAAAAAAAATGGAAATAATAAAAACAAACCTTTTATTTGGCTTTTGTGTTGGCAAAGGGTTTCTATACTGTGGGCTTCTTCTGGCAATGGAAAAAAAATGGCTTACCCCATGCATCCTATTCCCTCAGTGCTAAGAAAGCAGTTTTTTAAAGGCAGAAGCAGCGATGTAGCAGGGCAAGGATGTCATTGGTCTCTCAGAAAAATCTAGAAGTATCATTGCTGCAAATCTTCTTTTGATCAAAGAATTAGAGGGAGTGAGGAGTCATTAGAAGAATCAAGGAGCAAAACAAGACTGAAAGCGTGGTGAGTATTACAGAAGGAGATGGTGCAAAAGGGACAAGACTCTGCCCAGGGCCCAGGTTGACAACATAAAGGGAGCTGAAGGAGCTGTACACCCAGGTGCACTCAGCTGGGGAAGCAGGAGGTGGTGGTAGGAAAATGAAAAAAAAAAAAAGCCTCGCCCTAACCGGTTTGGCTCAGTGGATAGAGCATTGGCCTGTGGTCTAAAGGGTCCCGGGTTCGATTCCGGTCAAGGGCATGTACCTTGGTTGTGGGCACATCCCCAGTAGGGGGTGTGCAGGAGGCAGCTGATTGATGTTTCTCTCTCATTGATGTTTCTGACTCTCTATCCCTCTCCCTTCCTCTCTGTAAAAAAATCAATAAAAAATATTAAAAAGAAAAAAAGCCTTATTGCAGGGATTATTCAAGTCAAAACATGGTGAAAGCCAAAGAGGTCAGCCTGTGAGGAAAGGTCTGACACAGACAGAAGAAAACTCAACAACAGAAAAGACCAGTGATTGCACAGCAGGAAACCCAATGGGGATGGGAGGGCATCAGAGTAGTCCAGCCAGACAAGTTCAGACTTACAGTGTGACTTTCTTTCTCTTCTTTAACCATAGCTTCTACATTTACAAATAAATGAAGCCTTTGAATTTTTCTGTGAGGGTCTCGTAGCTCTCAAGTACATGAAGAAGTATAGTCTTGCATTTATTCATTCCACAAAAATATAAGCATCTATTATTTGGCGGTAGTTTGATGCTAGACCCATAAAAACACACAAAAGTGATCCTACCTTTAAGGACCAAGCTCATGAGCTGTCAGGATAAAAAATGGGAAGACTGGGAGCCTGCCCTAAACTAGGCTAAATAATGTGGTCTTTACACAAAGGCATTTAGTAAGGGTCTGAAGCTGGATACTAGGTCCTTAAGTTGTTCTATTGTTCAATAATATAGTCAGCTCAGCAATGCACTTGTAAATATTTCATTCATTCCATACTGTTCCTGAATGGTAGAAGGGAGAAGGGCCACTGTCCAAAGGGAGGCCAATGAGGTGTCCATCACAGGAGATAAAGAAACAGATGATGAGTGTCTGACCTGGAGATGACAAAGGGTAAATGAAGTCAGAATATATGAGTAAAGGGGGTGAGGGCAGTAAAGATGACTCAATGTTTCTGCTTTGAGTGCCTGGTTAGATTGTGGTGCCATTTGGAAAGTTGAGAAAACAGAGGAAAAAAATTGGGGGGAGGAAATAAAGAGCTCAGTTGATCCAGTAGAGTCTGAGGTGCTTTGGTTCTGATTTTCAGGAGAAAGTTCTGGGCTGGAGATGTATAAGTCATAGGAATATAGAAGACAGTTGAAAGGATATATCATGTACAAGGAGTACATGATATCTTTGAGAGGAGCTAAGCTGAGGCCTCTATCTTTTTCTTGTTACTTCTCTAAAAAAGATAAGGCCTAGCAGAGGGAAAGCACTTTTAAAAGTTGCTCCTTGACCAGAGAGATTTCAAAAGGAAGAAAAAGAAATTCATAAAGAAGAAAAAAATGGCCTTGGCCAGTGTGGTTCAATTGGTTGGGTGTCATCCCGTGCACCCAAAGGTTGCTGGTTCGATACCAGGTCAGGGCACATGTCCGGGTTGTAGGCTCAACCCCCCAGCAGGGGACATACAGGAGACAGCTGATCAATGTTCTGCTCTCACATGGATGTTTCTCTTTCTCTCACCCTCTCCCTTTATCTCTAACAATCAATAAAAAAAATCTTTAAAAGAAAGAAAAAATGTGAGCTAGCTGGAACACATTTCTTTAGTTTAGTTTTGTTTGTTTTTCCCAAGTATTACATAAATCCTCCTTTTATTTTAAGGAAGTATCTATATAGGGATGTTGGGAGCAAAGACAATTAGCCACACACTCAATATACAAGCTGATTGGGTTGTAAATATTGTCTAGTCAGCTCAGTGCCTAAATCTGGAAGAGGTGGAAAAGGGACATGCCCAGGATCACAATATAATGATCAGGTTGGTTTTCTTTACAATTTATTTTTATTTGTCTATGAAAACAAAAATTTCAGAATGTTTTGTATACATTCTATAGTGTCAGAATATGATACTATTCTTCTCTCTCCTCTTTTGTTTTATAAAAGTGGAGAAGTTAAGACAATGGGAGGTAGAATTGTTTCCTGATCATTTTTTCCTGAATTGACTCAGATTCAGAACAGAGCCAGAGCCTAATTTACCTTTTATAACAAGGTTTCCCTAGGCCAGGAGAAATGGTGACAGATACCTCAAGTTTTTTGTTTCAGCAGTAGTCTAAGGAGCTGTTAGTAGCCAGTGGCAACTCTCGTACAAGCAAAGTAAACAGCAGATGTCCAATATTTTTACTGCAAGGCCCTCA
Source organism: Myotis davidii (assembly GCF_000327345.1). Taxonomy (NCBI): domain Eukaryota; kingdom Metazoa; phylum Chordata; class Mammalia; order Chiroptera; family Vespertilionidae; genus Myotis; species Myotis davidii. The sequence goes on along the minus strand of NW_006289557.1, from coordinate 1,840,409 downwards.
ACATATACATGCTAGTACACACAAACATGCATGTTTTCCCTTCTCCACCTGCTTCCAATCCCCAACATTTCCCACATGAATATATAGGTCTCCTAAAACACTTTCCATTCTGGTCTCAAATCTCTGGCCTGGATAAGAAAACCTGATCCTGTTCTGATTCCAATTCTACCTCTACTGCTTGCGAGTTATGAATCTGAGGAATGCCCTTCACCTCTGGGCCGCAGTTTCCTCATCTGTCAAGGAAGAGGTTTGGACTAAATCACCTCAGAGATTCATTCCTCCTCTAACTACATATGAGGTTCCAATGACTAAGATTATTTTATCTGAAATATAATTTTCTGGGAGTTAAAATGGTATGTACTAAAGAATTTGTCTGGTCTTTGTCCTGGGTTCCTGGATGGAGGTTCTAAACTCTTTGAATTTCCCAAATGATAGGTATGTCTTTGTTATTCATTGTGGGTCCGTGGACCACAACTGAGTTTAAGCTAAGGAATAACTCATGATGGGGGCTGGCTGTGTTAGAAAGACCAACTATGTGATTAGAGGGTTGGGTCTCAATAGTGGAGGAAAGCTGGAGAATGAGTTCATTCACTTGACCGATGATTCCATAAATTATGCCTATGTAATGAAATCCTAAAACCTCTGGACACTGAGACTCAGGTGAGCTCCTTTATTGGGGAACTCATCCATGTGCCAAAAGGGTCACCTGTCCTGATTCCACAGAAAGAGGGAAAGAAAGCAGACCCTCCCAGATCTTGCTGTTTGTATCTCTTCATTTGACTGGTCCTGATTGATATCCTTTATATTAAAACAATAATTCTAAGTACAGTGCTTTCTTGAGTTCTGTGGGTTGTTCTAGCAAATTATCTAATCTGGGGGGTTCATGAAAAACCCTCCTCCAAATCTGTGGCTGGCATCAGAAGTGGGGGCCGTGTTATTGGAGCTTGTGCCCTTAACCTGTAGAGTTAGTTGGCGCTTACTCCAGGTTACTTCAAGTTAATGTCAGAATTGAACTGCAATGTTGCATATGATATACCTATTGGACAATAACTATAATTTTCATATATCCTTCGACAAATGCTGCAGATGCTCTTTGGCTTGCTCTGGTGGTGTGCTCTGGCAGCAGCACGGTCATTATGTGATTACAAGCGATCAGTGGGTGCCATCGTTTTGAAATTAGGTTATGCTGGGGTGATGAATGGCATAAAAAACTGTTCCAAGATGTCAAAAAGGGCACACTCCTCTGCACCAGCCCCTCCTAACAGGGCTCAAAGGAGAAGCATTTCCCTGCTGTAATAAACAGCAATTACAAAGTTTAAAAACATTTTCTGGGGGGAAGCTGCCATCTTTCAGGTGTTGACTAAAAGCCCTACCTAATATATCATCTCTTTAACCACTACTCTGTGGGGCTTATTTTTATCATTCTCGAGCAACTCAAATATTGGTCATCCAGAAAATTCGTTCCTTTTTTTCCGTCCTACAGGCATAGGGATCAGAATTGAAATCACTGACACAACAGACACAACTGAGCCAAAACAAATGTCCAAACATTTTTTTTGTTCTAATGCAAACTCAATTTCTAAGCTCCTCTGCTGTTATAAACATCAATTAATTGATCACAACCAGTAAAAGAGAGGGAGGGAGAGAGAGAGAGAGAGAGAGAGAGAGAGAGAGAGAGAGAGAGAGAGAAAATCTGGCATTCTTTGAGGATTAGTCAAATTAAGTTCTAGAGCCCATCCCTCCATGACACTGTAAAGGATGATCCCACCTCAGTGGTTGTAATGGGTTAAATGTTTGTGTCCCTCTCGAAATTCATGTGTTAAAGTTCTACCCTTCAATGTGATGGTATTTGGAGTTGGGACCTTTGGGAAGTAACTGGATTTAGATGAGGTCATGAGGGTGGGGCCCTCACAATGGGATTAGTGTCCTTGGAAGAAGACAGATTCTCTGTGTGTTTCTCTCTCCCTCTCTCCCCTTCTGCTCTTACACTGAGGAAAGGACATGTAATCACACAGTGAGAAAGTGGTGGCTGTCTATAAGCCAGGAAGCAGGGAAGCAGGACCCCAAGGAACCACATCTTTCTAGCACCTTAATCTTGGGCTTCACAGACTACAGAACTGTAAGAAATAAATGCCTGTTGTTTAAGCCACCCAGTCTGTGGTATTTTGTTAAGACAGCCCAAGCTGACTAAAACAGTGGTACTCAAATTGGGTTATTCTACAAGTCATCTTGGGGGTGCTTGTTCTCAATGCAATATTTTTCTATTTTTAAAAATATATTTTATTGATTTTTTACAGAGAGGAAGGGAGAAGGAGAGGAATAGAGAGTTAGAAACATCGATGAGAGAGAAAGATCAATTCTGCTGCTTCCTGCACACTCCCTACTGGGGATGTGCCCGCAACCAAGGTACATGCCCTTGACCAGAATCATACTCAGGACCTCTCAGTGTGCAGGTCGACACTCTATCCACTGAGCCAAACCAGTTTGGCAATATCTTTTTTAAAAATACATATTTTATTGATTTTTTTACAGAGAGGAAGGGAGCAGGAGAGGAATAGAGAGTTAGAAACATCGATGAGAGAGAAAGATCAATTCTGCTGCTTCCTGCACACTCCCTACTGGGGATGTGCCCGCAACCAAGGTACATGCCCTTGACCAGAATCATACTCAGGACCTCTCAGTGTGCAGGTCGACACTCTATCCACTGAGCCAAACCAGTTTGGCAATATCTTTTTTAAAAATACATATTTTATTGATTTTTTTACAGAGAGGAAGGGAGAAGGAGAGGAATAGAGAGTTAGAAACATCGATGAGAGAGAAACATCAATTCTGCTGCTTCCTGCACACTCCCTACTGGGGATGTGCCCGCAACCAAGGTACATGCCCTTGACTGGAATCGAACCTGGGACCCTTTGGTCTGAAGACCGATCCTCTATCCACTGAACCAAAGTGGTCAGGGCTCAATGCAATATCTTAAAAAGGATCTGGATCAGGCAGTCCATGTTGAGTGCCATAAACCTGTATGACTTAATACTTCCAGGTAATCCTAACACAGGTGATCTATACAAACACTAAAACACTTTCCGGTGCTTCTCCCCATAGGTCACCACTGTCATGGCACTTGCTGCCCACAGCTGACTGTGTTCATGGAGCTAAAATGGAAACACACATCAGACCCACCAGATCTGTGGTATGTTAGTGAGCAGTGAGTAATCATCAGAGTGGTTCATTATCAAAACTGATTAAAGACTCCTTGACTCTGCACATGTCAATCAAGACCAACTGATCAGGCTTGTTTGTTAACTTGGAAAAAGGTCAAGCAGCTGTCTGTTTGCTTCCCCCCTCCCCCCTCCCAACACTCCCAGGGCCATTTAGGAAGTTCATCTGCTCCAAGCCGCTCTTGAATAGAATTGACCCTTATAAAAAAAAATGACTGGGGGATCGCACTACGGATGTGACATATGTTAAACTATTTCCGTTTTTTTTTTTTCCTTTGATGGAAAAGACAATACAAATGGTAATGTCTTCTTTCAGTAATTCAAAATCAAGGTAAAAAGATTTTGATGCTATTCATCACATTTGCATGGTGTTATTTTTATAATGCTCTCTTTTTTGTCATTATCATGGCACGCAATCTGCAAAATTCACTTATCTCTTTCATAGCCTTGATAATTCTTTAAACATACGGGCATATAACTTAACCTCAGGGCAGGTAGTATTGAACCCAGACATGGACAAGAGCTATGACCTGGATTAAAATCTCAGCTCCCCTTCTTACTTGCTAAGTGGCCTTAGGAAACTTAACTTCTCTGTATCTCAATTGTTGTTGGTGTTTTTTATCTGAATAATAAAGACAATAGGGCCCACCTCATAGTTTTGTTATAAAGATTAACATATTAATATTTCTAAAGTGTCTGGCACATAGCAAACACTATTAAGTAGTTTGTGAAAGCCCTAGCCAGTTTTGCTCAGTGGATAGAGTATCAGCCCATGGACTGAAGGGTCCTGGGTTTGATTCCAGTCTAGGGCACATACCTAAGTTGCAGACTGATTCCAGCCTTGGTTTGGGTGTGTGTCAGAGGCAACCAACCAACGTGTGTCTCTCTCACATTAATGTTTCTCTCCGTCTGTCTCTTCCCATCCCTTCCAGTCTCTCTAAAAATCAATGGGAAACTATCTTCTGGTGAAGATAGATAGATAGATAAATAAATAAATAAATAAATAAATAAATAGGGCAGTTCCTACTCAGTTCCAGCTAAGACTGTGGAAACATGGGGCCAAAGAAGGGAGAGCTGCCATGTTAAAAAAAAAAAAGTTTGTGAAATAAAATTAAATTCAACAAGCATTTGAATGTTCACACATATCAAGACCTGAATGAGAAACTGGAAATAGGAAATTTACACCACAGTTGCTGTAGTCAAGGACCTCCCAGGGTAGTGCTGAGAGGAAAGCAGAAGATCCAATAAGAATAAAACAACTTCTTGGGTACCATGAAAGAGTATAGGGAATATATTGGACTATGGCAAGGAGAAGGGAAGGGAAGGGAAGGGAAAGGAAGGGAAGGGAAGGGAAGGGAAACAGAGAAAAGAGAAGAGAAGGGAAGGGAAGGGAAGGGAAGGGAAGGGAAGGGAAGGGAAAGGAAGGGAAGAAGGTACCAGCACAGGGAACTGGTATTAAAGGATGAGCTAGAACTTTCCATGTAAACTGGAGGGACATGAAAGGAAGGGAGTAGGTTTTCAGGTCAAGGATGCAATATGTATGAATAATAACAATACTGCCACATACAAGACTATGCTGAGTTAATTACCTACATTTCATTGAATTCTGACAACAGAACTTCAAGGTTGGCCCCACTGTTACCATTTTAGAAATTAGTAAATTGAAACTTAGAAAGGCTTACAGTATATTTTTGAGAATATACAGTAAATGGCAGAGCCCATCTGTCTCCAAGAGTGGAGCTGCACAGGCTGTTTCTCCAACACTCCTCAGTCCCAGAGGCAAAAGTCTGTGGCACAATCAGGGATGTTTTGAAGAAAGGAGAAAGATAAGGAAGGAGCTAGAAAGAGACGGAAGGTAAAGAGGATTGTCATTTGCTGGTTTTGGTTTAAGAACAGACTTGCACATGCGAATAAGCTAAGTCAGTAGAGAGAGTGGAGGAAAACACCAGAGGTTTATGAGCATCCATCCCACAAGATACAGAAGGTGCCAGGATCCAGGGTAAAAGCTAACCAGTTTAGACTAAAGACAGACTAACTTTTGTTCTTAACAAAGAAGAGGGAAAGATAGGTATAGATAAAGGCAAGTTCTTACAGGATGAAAGGGGTTGGAAAGTTGGAATTCAGACCAAACTCTAGGCCCTATGCTCTCAGTCAGGAAATAAGCCAGTCAGAGAAAGACAAATATCACATGATCTCATTTAGATGTGGAATCTAATGATCATAATAAACTGATGAATAAAATAGAACCAAATTCATGGAAACATAGAACAGACTGATGAATCTCAGAGGGAAGGGTAGAAAGGGCAAGAAGATATTAACCAAAGAACTTATACATGTAGTGGCCATGAACACAGACAATAGGGTGGGGAAGGCCTGGAGCAGGGTAGGAACCAGGTAGTGGGGGGCAACATGGGAAAAAGAAGAAAATCTGTAATACTCTCAACAATAAAGATTTAAAAAAAAAAAAAAGCTAATAGATCTAAAAATAAAAGAAAGTCACTGGAAGGTGTTCCTCCCCGCTTCTCTCCCATATCAACCACATATCCACGGTGAACACCCACATTCCCCTGCACCCACCTTATGCCCCAGATACTCTGAATGTGGTGCAACTTTTTATTAAAATGTTAACTTCTATTTGTTCCCTTTTTCCTTTGCTGTTCAAAGTAGGGCACTAAGGTAGTATTTCCTTGACTTGGGAATTTTTCCAGTAAGGAGAACAGAAGCTATCTGAAGACCACAGCTCTTAGGAAAGAATGGAATCATTGAGGAGACCATCAAAGGGGTCTCTGAAGAGCATCTAAATGGGGTGAGTTTTTCCTTTGGGACTAAAAACACATGGAAGAGAATGCTGAGGGGCAGCGGGTGGAGGGGAGCGGCTGTATTCTGGGGACTGATGGCAGCATGGCTTGCCTAGGAAGCTGAACCCCAGGCAAAATATATTCTTGGAAGCAAAAAATATTCTCATGCCCCAGGTATGGCATACACTCCACTCCACTCCACGACAGAGGCCTATGACCACAAGTGCTCTGAGGCTCATAAGACCCAGGTAGGACCTTGACTCCGCTTGGGAGAGAGGATAAGGCCCAATAATGCACTGACCACCAGGCATAGGGAATCAAAGTCAGATTTAAGTTGATTGAAATGAAAGAAAAGAAAGGCACATTTTTTTGCCTCTGAGTTAATAGGTTACAAGTTAGGTTCAATACAATGTTCATTTGCTGCTCTAAATACAAACAGAGCATTTTCATCTTGTGTCTTCTCAGACTGC
>NW_006289557.1:1828918-1833884 GCF_000327345.1 Myotis davidii | reverse complement strand
TCTGCAAACTCTGAGTGTCCAAAGCCTACCATCTGTCCAGGAAGAACTCAAATGCCACCTCCTAGGTTGAACCTTCATTCTTTGAGGCATGGGGGGAGCGTATCTCATTCTAGTTGTTCTAGTTTGTCCTATACATGTGTATTCATTTCATTAATCTTTAGGCTCTTCAAGAGGATTTCATTCATTATTGAACCCTTTCTACCACCTACTATGGTGACTTTCATGCACAGAGTAGGTTTATAGTAGATGTCTTCTATCATATTTTCACTGAACAAGCCAACTAATAAAATATGAAGATTCAATTTGAGATTAGTGAGCTTTAGTTACTTAAAGAATTATAGCTCAAGATCTGAGTCACATCTTTAAAATTCTGTTAGAACTTATCCTCACCCAAAGCAGGATTCCTGTACATTAAGAATTCTTTACTCAGTAGAATCAGTTTTGCCTACTATCAGGGTAATTAGTCAGCAAAGTATGAATCGCCTACTTTCTGATTATCACCTAAGTCAGTGGTTCTCAACCTGTGGGTCGTGACCCTTTTGGGGGTCGAACGACCCTTTCACAGGGGTCACCTAAGACCATCAGAAAACACATATATAATTACATATTGTTTTTGTGATTAATCACTATGCTTTAATTATGCTCAATTTGTAATAATGAAAATACATCCTGCATATCAGATATTTACATTACTATTCATAACAGTAGAAAATTACAGTTATGAAGTAGCAACGAAAATAATTTTATGGTTGGGGGTCACCACAACATGAGGAACTGTATTAAAGGGTCGTGGCATTAGGAAGGTTGAGAACCACTGATCTAAGTGATATCAAGGCATAGTTTAACATCCTGAAAATGGTAATATTTTCAAGATAACAGTAAGCCATGATGAATGGCGGGCTAAGGAGCTCTCTGTAGACATGCAAGAACTTTATCCAAGTGTTTTCCTGTGGTACTTAGCTAAACATCATCTATCATCCTACAACCATGAGCAAGAGTGGAAAAATCCATTTTCACCCATCAGAATGTTCCAGCTACATTCCCCAGTTGTCTTGTTCTCAATTGCTACCCCTTTCTTTCAGTGAAGCTGCAAAGGTTTTGCAAAGAAGCCCAGTGCAAGTGGCTGATGCCAGCAGCTCTTATCAGATTCACTCATTATTGGCTCCACTAGGGCAATGCTGTGGAGTTTTTCAGGGAGTTTGCATTTCTAGTACCAGCAGGTAAATGAGGGAGGGAACCAGGGTTGCTGATGAAGAGTTTAAGAGGAGGCAATAGCCTGCATTCAGAGAAGAATGGTTGGTTTTCTTTCAAAAGCTAGTATGTCATAAGTAACCCACAAAAGGATCTTGGAGTGGAAAGAAGTGACTGCAGCCTAGAGATTGCTGGACCAGGAGACACAAAGCCTGAGTATGAGGCCCAACCTCACTATTACTGAAGGGCGTGATGTTGCCTCAGTCACCCAATCTTGCTGGTCCTCCATTTCCTTACTGTAATGGGGAGAAATGATTGTCCGATGGACCTTAGAGCAATGCCTCCAAAAGTTAAGGGGCTAAGAGTCTCAGTAAATGTGCAATTTAGCTCAGTAGATCTGGGTGGAGTATTTCCAATAAGCTCCTGGGTGATGCAGATCTGCTGCTTGTAGATCTCATTTTGATAACAAGGCCATATAGGATTGCAAAGGAGACTGAATGAGGGAGAGGATGGAAAAATGCTTTATAAACTGTGATGTATTAAGGAAAGCTATTATGATTAGCAATAATGGAAACAGGAGCTTTCTCTGGGTCTTACAGCATTCTCTAGGGATACTTGCATTTCCTAGGGGTGCTCGCACCCCACCCTGCCCTGAAGATCTGAATCTGTTTTTAAAGGCTTCCCCCCTACCACTGAGTTTGTTCCCAATGTGGTTGGTTCCAGCCCAAGGGCTGACTTCTCCCTTGGACAGAAGCAGTGGGATTAGCTTTTTCCAGAAGGCAGCAGGCTAATGCAGTGATTTAGCAACTCAGTGAATCCCCAAAGGTGTTTGGGGGTTGGGGGGCATTCTCCGAAGAGCCCTGTGGAAAAACACACAGCTCTTTTAAAAATCTCCCAACAGTTCTCAGAGGTGTCCGCTTTTGCAAACAGGACCAAAAGAATTTCACCTTTTGCAAATTCATTTGCATTTTTGTCTCTTCCACCAGCAATGTGAGGCTCCTGTAACACTGGAAGAGATGTTCAAATTTTCTAAGGGGAAATTATTGGTACTGTCCCAAATTTCTGGTATACAAGGGCATTCACATCAGGTTGACGCCCAGCCTCAGCTCAGAATTCCAGAGCACTCTCTGTTAACCTGACAGATGCAGACGTTAGTTGTCTGAAGGAGTTGGTTCAGATGAAAAGTACCCTAAGTTAGGGATGTGTTGGTGTACTGACCAGTTGCAGGGGTGTCCTCTTGAAAATCTGAGATTTGACTGTGATGGAAGCCACGGGTCAGGAGAAATAGGACATGAGGATGGAGATGGACGGTGGGCTCACCAAACCTCATCTCCAACACTCTTTTGTCTGACTTCACAGGCCTCCTTGCCGCTGGGCAAACCTCCCAGGCTCACTCCCACCTCAGAATATTTGCATTTGCTGTTCCCTCCACCTGGAATGCTGTTCTCTCAGATGGATCCTTGCTTTCTAACTGCTTGATTCCTTACCTATTCAGGTCCTTGTCCACATGTCACCTCTTCAGTGAAGCCTTCCATAACCTACTGAATTAAAATCCTAAATTAACCCCCCAGTGGCTAAAACCATTTCCTATCCATCTTCACTGAACATTGTTTTCATGATATGTTTCACTATCTATATATATAAAGGGGTAATATGCTAATTGGTCCTAACAGTGTCCTAGTCATGACCGGTAAACACGCTGTGCACACACAGGAGCTGGTGGGCACTTCCACCCCCAGTGGCAGCACCCACAGGCCTGCCCAGTGCTAATGTCATGCTGCCTCAAAGGCGGAGGCCGCTCCCAATGGAGGCATGAGCAGGTAGGAGCTGGTGGGTGGGGACACAGACAGGGGGGCCTGCCCAAGCCTCCGTGGCACGGCTTGAGCAGGCCTGGAGCGGACACAGACAAGGGGGGGTGGGGAGGTGCCCAAGACACCACAGCACAGCTTGAGCAGGCCTGGAGCAGACACAGACATTTTTTCATGGTGAAGGGACTGGAGTCCGTGTCGATAAAAACACCTTTGTGGCTGCGGCGGCTGGCAGTGGCAGCAGCAGTGAGGTGATAGGGGTGGCGCCTTCCCCTGATCAGCCCAGTCGTCTGCCGCAGAGGAAGGACAGACTGTGGCTTAGGCCCACTCCCTATGGGCTGGGCAGTAGGACATCCCCTAAGAGCTTCCGGACTGTGAGAGGGGGCAGGCTGGGCTGAGGGACACCCCCTCCCCCAGTGCACAAATTTTGTGTACCAGGCCTGTAGTATGACATAAAATGCTTGACTCACTTGGTAGTCTCTCTTCTACCAAATTATACTCCATGAAATCAGGATATTTTGTTTTGTTTTGTTTTCTTAACTTTTCTATGTAGACCAGTGCTTAGCATATAACAGGTATGACAAATATTGGTGAAAAAATAAATAAATTAATCTTTTAATGTATTACCTGATTAATTAATAATGGGGTTACTAAAATATTAAATATCAGATAATGTGGCTGCTTATCATAACTATATATATGCAAATATATATAATTTTATAACAAAATTATTACTTAAAAATTTAGTGTTCTGTTCTGGGAGATAAACAAAGCTGGTATATCTAAGTTCTGTTTTTGGTTGGAGCTATATAGCTATATAAATTTTTAGTGGTCCCTTTCCGAGCCTCGGTCTCTATTGCAAATATAAGAATTATATCAGATTCTTAAGTGTCTTCCAAACACCAACATCATGTAATACTAAAATTAAGAATAACATTAATTTCAATCACACCAATAACAACAAAAATATTTACTGAGTATTAACTGTGTGTTTAGGACTTGAAGACCAGAAACATAGACATTAGTTCCAATAGGGCTTATTTACACCACTAACAGCAAGAATAGAAAAGACAAAAATTTAATGGAAAGTTAAATAACAATCCAAAGGATACACCAAACAAACAATTCAATTGAAAAAATGGCCAGAGGACCAGAACAGATACCTCTCCCAAGAAGACATACAAATGGCCAACAGATATATGAAAAGATGTTCAACCTCACTAGCTACTAGTGAAATGCAAATCAAAACTAAAATGAGATACCCCCTCACACCTGTTAAAATGGCTATTATCAACAAGACAAGTAATCAGTGTTGGAGAGATTATGGAGAAAAGGAAACCCTCATTCACAGCTAGTGGTCATGTAAACTGGTACAACCACTATGGAAAACAGCCTGGTGGTCCCTCAAAAGTGTAAGGATAAAATTGCCATATGATCCAGCAACGCTTCTCCTGGCTATCTACTCCAAAGCAGTTATTCACAAATATTTATGGACCCCCATGTTCATTGCAGCATTCTTCATGGTGGCCAACACATGGAGACAACCAAAATGCCCTTTGATAGGGGGTTGGATAAAGAAGATGTGGTACATATATACAGTGAAATACTGCTCAGCCATAAGAAAAGATGAAGTACTGCCATTTGCAACAACATGGACAGACCTTGAGAATATCATGCTAAGTCAAATAAGTCAGTCAGAAAAAGCTAAGAACCATATGACTTCACTCATATGGGACATATAAAACTAAAACACATAGACACTGACATCAGTATGGCTGTTACCGGAGGGAAGAGGGAAGGTGGCATACAAGGTAAAAGAGGCCAAATATATGGTGACAGAAGAGAGCTTGACTTTGGGTGGTGGGCACACAATGCAATGGACAGACCATGAATCAGAAATGTGTACTTGAAACCTATATGAACCTATTAACCATGTCATCCCAATAAATTTAATACAATAAAGATAG
>NW_006289557.1:1806180-1828884 GCF_000327345.1 Myotis davidii | reverse complement strand
AGGAATGATAAATTCTAATATTCCTGCCAGCTCTGTGATTTACCTTTGGTTCTCTAGAAATTTGAAAGGGTTAGGTACTTTCCAAAGATGAACAAATAGCAACAGAGCTCTTACTATTTTTTAAATCTTCTTCCAAAAGGTGATGATCACTCCCATTTTTCAAAGAGAAGCCAGCATTATTATCAACAGCCCCTAAACCTTTCAGGGTACCCATCATTTTGTTCCCTGAGTTTGTAAACACTAGTCCCTTTGTCCCTTTCAGAAAAAAATTTTATGTTAATGCTACAAAGAGAATCACATGTCATGAGAGAGATGTCTTCCTTCATCCTATAAAAAGATGTATAACTTTGTCTTTGTCCTTAAAAAACTGCAGTCACTATGTCCCAATGACGTTCCATAACGCATTTGTGACTTTAAATGTGTTTTTTTCTTTCTCATTTCTGGTTTCTAACCCTCATCTGTTACCAAATACCAGCCACATCTTATTTTCTGGATTCAGGTTTTATGTATGTAAGATGAGGTATTAGGCAAAACGACATCCATGTCATTTTGTTATACCTTGGTGTTTTCCACAACAAGGAAATCTGCTCTTTCATTTCCTACACAATTTAAAGGTGTAGAAGAGGAGTGAAACAGTGATGATCATGAGAAGCTATACCTAATGGACATTAGCATCACTCCTGGGTGTGAGAAATTACAAGCCCTAACCGGTTTGGTTCTGTGGATAGAGTGTCAGCCTGCGGACTAAAGGGTCCCAGGTTTGATTCCAGTCAAAGGCATGTACCTTGGTTGCGGTCACATCCCCAATAGGGGGTGTGCAGGAGGCAGCTGATCAATGTTTCTCTCTCATTGATGTTTCTAACTCTATCCCTCTCCCTTCCGCTCTGTAAAAAAAATCAATAAAATATTTTTTTTAAAAGAAAAATCTCAAGTAATAACTGCTCAGTTGTGGTGAGTGTAAGAGACCCACTCCTACTCATTTATTTCTAGCTAGGGAAGGAAGAGCACAGTGATCTAGAACACATAACAAACCTTCCATAATTTCTAACTGCTTAGCATCCAGTTAACAAATCCATTCTTCCTTAGCCACGCTGGCAGAAAGCCACTGATACAACAGATAAGCCATCGCCTGCAATATTTGGAAGGAGGATGTGCATGTCCCAGTGTAGCATGAGCTTGCCCTCCCATCCCAATCATCACCTTCATTGTGTGTCATGACCATTCAATCCTTTGCATGTTAGATCACAAAGTCAGGGAAGTGTTCAGAAGAATTGCAGAAAGAGGAAAACACCCTGACTTCAGTGTCAATAGACTTTCCTGCAACTTTTCTCTCCACCGCTCTCTCTGGATTTCCAGTTCCTTCTCTGTAGTATGAGGGTTTGGAGAGACAAGTCCAACATTTTTTGAGTCAGTTATTCTATTGTACCTAATCACTGTCATCGCAAAAAAAAAAAATCATTTGAATACCTCTGCTCCAAAAGTAATAACAGAACTTAAAGATAACTCAAGAGATCATTTTATTCAGACACAACAAAAAGTAACTTAAAAATCTGATGGTCATCAATTCTCATCTTAAAGACATGAATTAAGATTCAGCAACAGTCCCTTGGCTGAATCTCTGTTGTCCACCATCACCACTAACACAGAACCATAACCTCTCCTTTCAGGGTAACAGGAAGCTACAGGGCTCCTCAAAAAGCCAGTTCAGAAGCAGGATGGTCATTGGCGCATTTCCTGAGCTCTGTATGTTTCAGGGTAAGCAACTCCAATTCCTTAACAGGTCATCAAAGTGCTCATTTTACATGCAAACGCTCTGCATTTGTACTTGGTCCTTATAAACTGCAGAGTTCAAAAACAGACAGGATGCTTTAAAAATATTCAAGTAATACAGAAAATAAAACAGAATATTGCATTCATTACCTGTGAAGTTAGCTAATATATCACACTCACAAACCCAGAAAAGTATACTTCTTTAAATAAAATAAAATAGTTGCTAAATTTAATGTGCTTACATAAGATTAGAATTTTATTTTGCAATGCAACAAATAAAATCTTGTAGCATCCTAATAAAAAGATACATTTCATTTTTAAAAGATGTTTCACTGAAAAGGAAGCAGAGATGAAGCAGACTTCTCAGCACCATGTTTCCTCATTTTATGAGTGGAAATCACTTAACATATTTGAGTGGATTCATTATTAAAAGCATTTGGCATCACAAAGAATCATGCTTCCTTGAAATATTAGCACTGCACAGTATGAGTAACTGATACAGTATTAATTATTTTTAAAAGCATCCATGGAATAATACAGTGTGAACAGTAAAACAGAGACTGAGATCATTTTAATAATCTCTCATATCCAATGAAGGTGCACTTGCTGCAATCATTTTTTTAATCCTCACCAGAGGATATGTTTTTATTGATTGTTCAGAGAGAGAGAGAGAGAGAGACCCATGTGACAAACCTCAATCAGCTGTCTCTTATACCCACCTTGATCAGGGATCAGACCTGCAACCTAGGTATGTGCCCTGACAGGAATTGAACCCCCAACCTTTTGGTGTATGGGATGACACTCCAACCAACTGAGCTACCCAGCCAAGGCTACTTGCCACAATCTTTAAACAGACCCTAGGTTGTGGTATGTGGACAAAGAAACTACTCCAGAAGACCATGATTATAATCCTGATCTTATACTTAAGCAAGACATTTATTTTGTGAAAATAACTTTTTTAAAAAGAAGAGTGAATTGTATTCATTATCTATAAACTTAGCTAATTGAAGTAAGATTTTTCCCCAGCTCTATGATCACAAACCAACGTGCTATAAATATTAGATAATTTCACCTTAAAATATAAATGGAATTAAATTCTCACATAACTTGGAAAGTTTCTTATAGCTTCTCATTGCAAAAGGGGATGGATGATTAATTGGATGATACTTATGATCAAATGTAAAAAATAGTCCTGACAAGTCACTTTGGGCAAAACTTTCAAAAATTTGAAAGAGTTGATTATAGGTACCTACATTAATTTTCAAAATAAGAATATATCCTATTGATATTTTCTCTACCTTGTTTAGGCTTTGGAAGTTTCAAAGGATTCCAAACTAATTTCCGAAAGATGGTATGTTTTTCTATACCTCTTAGAGTCTGTGTAATATTTAAACAAGATAGTATATGGGAAAGCATGTATATTCTACATAGCATTTTAAAGATGCTATATTTTTACCCTCCCTCCATCTCCTTAGCAAAATCTCTCCTTATCCTATACTATTGGAATTTTGTTTCACCTCTCTTATAATTTTAATGCATGCTCTTTTCTACATGAGATCAACCGTTTCTTCTAATTGAAATTGTCTTATTCAATTGTGCATCTACAGTGCTTAGCATAGAACCAGAGTTTTTAAAACAAATAATCAATAATTTTGTTGTTGAATGAAGGGAAAACACAAATTTAAAGTGACTAGAGAATTTATCACAACCAAATGTGTTTTAGGTGTTGTAGGCATAATTTTTCACACAGAATTTCATCTGAAGTTAATACTTAGCCTCCTCTTAAAACATTCAAATTCCTCCCAGACACAATGGGAAAAGTTAGTGGATAGGAAATTCCACTGGTTCCTTTTCAGTGCTTAAAAGATTAAACTTTGCTGTTTTCTTTAAACAAGTTCCTTAAAATCATGTATTCAAAATATACCATGTGGGTTTATAATTGGTAAGGCTTCTGACTAAATAACCTAAACTTAGAAACACCTTTAAACGCATAATACTTTCAGATCACTTATACTCAAAAAACAAAAAACAAACAAACAAAAACCCTAAACGTTTTTAAGCCAGAAGAGAGTCTCTACATTATCATTCCTTTAACCCACCTCATATTACTGATGACGCAACAGAAGCACATGAGATAAAGTGACTTTGGCAAGGTCACAGCAGATCAGTGGCTGAGCGCTGAACAACCCCGAGATGGACTCTGGATCACCTGACTCCAGCCCAGTGCCGTTCCCTTCCTTCCTGTCCTCTCTAATGTATTCATCCAGAACTAACTGACCAAGCAGAAACAACTGGGAAGAGTCAGACCTCTATTCATAACAACTCGTTTCACCATAGTACCCTGTGGTTTATAAAGGACTTCCGAAGACTCTCTCCTGGAGTCCTTCCCCAAACCCCAGAGGCAGGACCTTTACTTCTTTTTACAACAAACCAAGACCCAGAAATGTAAAGTGATATGTCCAAGGTCACAGAGTTAAATTTGAGCCCAGACTTTCTTACTATACACCTAATTCTCTGTACATAAACGCATAGCAATCTCTGTTCCAAAGATACAATCAGGTAAAGAAAAATAATTATTCCACTAGAATCCTCATTTGCATCTAATTAAGACAAGATTCTAAGGGGCATTCCCCAGGAACTTTGTGAAGGGTTTACAACTGTAAAGTTTGCTTTCAAAAGAACCTTAACTCTAACCAGATGAATAACCCATGCAAAAGGAATAGAGGAATGTAAAAAGAGGACAGGACAGCCACCAAAATGCATGTCTAGCAAACTGACCTAGACATCAAGGACAAGAAAGTCTTTCCTTACCAATTTTTTCAGCCTCCACTTTCGAGCTGAGGGAACTAAAGCACCTCTACCACCAGGCCTCAGAAAGTGGAAATCCAGAGTTATCTTAAAGAACGAAAATGATAGCTGTGGCTCTGGAAATGCAGCCCGCTGCAGTTTGACAATCTGTTTGAGGCAGCTCTGCCTCTGTATCTATTATTGTTCAAAAGTTTATAATGTTCTCTATTATCCATGAATGAGTGAGATCAAGTGGTATTTTTCCTTCATTGACTGGCTTATTTCACTTAGCATAATGCTCTCCAGTTCCATCCATGCCGTTGCAAATGGTAAGAGTTTTTGATACTCAAAAAGGTCCTGAGAAGTACAGTCTGTACCCCTGAGTCACTGAGATCAGAGGAGTAACTAAAGACAAGCATTAGAATCTAGTTACAAAGCTGTGACAAGGAACAGCACTCTAGGCTCTGCCGCATTCTAATGGGAGCGAGGAGAAGCCGAAGACTGGTGACAAGGTACAGGCACAGATAATAATGAAGAATCATGCCACTCCCCAATGCACAAGGACAAGAACAACGGTGAAAAGACCATTTTATTTCTCATTTTAGAAACAGCAGAGAAATTGCTTCTGCCCAAGCGAAGGAGGAAGTTTTCATGCCTAACTAGATTTCCTGGGGATAAAGATCGGTAGTTCTCTTCCATGGGCAACAGGAAGTTAAGTCACAGTGAATGTGGTCCCTTCTTTGCAGGGTATCTGAGCTCCTGGGATGAGACCTGAGTGATGTTTCAAAAGAGAAGGAAGGAGAAGTGGAGACTGTGTGTTACATGTGTGTCAGAACACACATGTGCTAGGTATGTCTTTGTCCATGTGGGTATAATAAAAAGTGGTACAAAAACAAGTAAATAAATAATATTACATATCAAGAACTCAATTAACTTTGTATTGTATGTGCACCTAATACGTGTTAAGGCACTAGGATTACAAGGAAGAAAGACATAGTCTATGCCTTCCTGAGGCTTGTAGCTTAGAAGAGAAGCTCTGACATGCACCCCCGTGGTGATAATAGAGTGCAGAAAGAAATCCACGCTGCAGGGTGGGGTCACAGGACCAGAGAAGGGACTTTTCTCATTAGAGAAGGACCAAGAAAAACTTTCCTGAGGAAATTGCAATCTCGTTATTTGTGGATATAAAAATGTAATACACAGGGTGGGGCAAAAGTAGGTTCACAGTTGTTGGTATGAAAACTAATACAATAACTAAGAAGTAACAATACAAGAATAAACTCTGTGTTTTGCGTACCAACTGTAAACCTACCTTTGCCCTATCCTGTACTTTGGGAAGATATTATAAGATCTCTTCCCAGTTGTGTTTTGTTTGAATGAATAATGTAATTATTATTAGCAGTGTATTACTGATAACGAACTTGCTGTTGAATGTGTTTTTATAGTTCTTAGCTTCCCCATGATATACCATTTGCTAATAGTTAAGTCATGAAACCATAAATTTAACAGAATACATTACATTCTTAAGTGCTCACTGAAGACAACATTCTCCGCCCCTTCAAAATGTTTGAATTCTATGTTGTGTGCTTTCAAGACAATGTAAACATGGAAAAACTCTCAAATATATATTGCGGAATGGCATAAGGAAGTTGCTCCCTAAATTTGCTGGGTAAATTTGAATTCAATCAACATTAACCCGTGAAAATAAAAAGAGCCCTGCTCTTCCAGTTTAAGACCTGAGGCCGGCAAGCCATTCTGTCTTTATGACATTACATGGAAGAGTTCGGAGTCCTACAACTATGTCCAAAGCATAGCTCCTTCATTTGAATTATTATTTTTAAAGAAATCCTCGGGGATTTTCAAAACTGGTACTTCCAGATCTCTGAGACTCAGAGCTACTACTTAATAATTTAATCCTATTTATAGATAGCTGGGCTTTAGGATAGGGTGCAATTTGATTTAGTGGATAGAAAAAATAGTATGGGAATCAAGTAACCTGAGTTTTAAGACCTGAATTTAACAGGACTGAGTTACATTTTTTCTTAGCCTCAGCTTTTCCAGGTAAAATCAAGAAGCTAAAAAATGACTTCCAAAGTCTCTTCTGAGCATAAAGATGCTATTACAGTGCTTGAATTCATAAGAGGGTTTTTCTGGGAAATTATTGCTTGAATTGTGAGAGCTGAGACTCATTTCCAATCATGAATGATTGAATGTAGACTTAATCACGCCCATCTCTCAGAGCCTCTAGCAGTTGTTAATATGTCCATTTTGGCATTTACCATATTGCACCTTGAGCAGTGTTGTCATCATGACCCAGGGGAAGTGTCCAATGGATGCCCAGGTAGTGGAAGAGTGAATGAATGTCAAGGCAACTTTATAAAACTAGCTGACATATTCTTGGTAGTCTCTTAACCTTGTAACTCTTCTATGATATTTATGGGTGTTTTCTCATGGGAAAACTACTTTAATGACCCTGATGTCTGACAATATAATATGTTGGATAAAAGAGGAAGCCAGCCAGGGCACTGCTGAGAATTCCACAAAATGCTATCTCTAGGAAACTCTGAGTTGAGATTATGTTTTTGTAAGATTACTTAGTATCTTTTAAAAGTAAAAGAATTCTAGTAGAGATGGGGAGATTGAACACAGGCTTTTAATTTCCTTCCTACCTGAAACACCATTAAAGGTACAATAAAGGTGTGTGTGTGTGTGTGTGTGTGTGTGTGTGTGTGTGTGTGTTTGATAAATCTATAAAGATGAAGTAAAAGGGAGAGAAGAAAACCAACTTTTAGAAATGGGAATTCAGCTGGTAAAGATATAAAGGATTTAGCAGACCAGAGACAGCTGTATTCTAACTCAGCAGTGAGTAAAGAGAATCAACAACCTGAGACTGCAAAATCTCCAGGTTTGTCTAGAAGTAGGGTGAAGAGGAAAGAAATAAAATATGCAAGATTGGTGGGAAGTTTGTTTTTAAGACGGTATTAGAATCTCAAACCCTCTCCTAAACATTGAGCAACTAGACAACTGCCCTCCCCAGTCCCAGTAGAAGACTGGAGATTTACTCTGTAGAGGACTGAACAGAAGTGCTCTGTCCAGGGGGCAGAGTGAGTCCACATTGAGAACTGGGAGATTAAGGGAACATTTACACACTAATTGCTGAGACTCACAGAATCCTGGCAGCCAAGTCTTTACCATCCAGGTGGCAGAAAGAGTCTCCTTTGAGGAATCTTGTAAATAAGAAGAGGTAAAGGTAAGACCTAAAACTACTGGTTTCAGGAACTCCACAATGAAAAGCTCACCAAAATCACCCTACAACTACGATCATTGTCAACAAGCCCCACCCATTCCAGTAACCTGTTTAGCCTCCTACACCCACTGTTAAATATAAACATGTAATTGCATATAAAAACATCTGCAGAAAGTCTCTAACCTGAAAGATAGGAACCAAAACAATGAAAAAGGCTTACTGGAAACAAAGGCTATGGAAGAAGATAACAATTGTAAATATATGTATGTAATTATATATATAATTAATATTCTCAGCAAGGTATTAGAAAATGTTGCTTTAGCAAAATAAGATGGAATAATTTAAAATCAAATAAGATGGAATGATTTAAAATAATAAATAAGGATCTTGGAAACAAAATCTGATATCAGAAATAAAAAAGAAAACCTAAGAGAAAGACTAAAAGATAGACTTGAGTGCATTAACTAGAAAATAAGGGGAAAATGTAAGAGAAATGGAAAATAGTAAATAAAGTATATAAAAATAAAAACATTTAAAAATAAATTTAGTATATCAATATCTAAGTAACAAAGTTTCCAAAAAGGTAAAACCAAATAAAAATTAAAACAGAAGAATAGGAAATCATCAAGAAAAAAATCTTCAGGAAAATTATCTAGATGTAAGGAATAAGAGCTTCCACATTAAAGGAGCCTACTAAGTACCAAGCATAATGGGTGAGAAGAAACCCACAAGGCAAATCGTTATACTTTTTCAAAATTCTAGGGAAAAGTATAGATCCTACAAGTTTTAAAGAGAAAAAATCAGGCATGTTCAAAAATAAAGAAATCAGAATGGCATCAGACCAGAACAACAAAACCAGGAGGGAGAAGACATTATACTGGTGCATTTAAATCTGAAAGAAAATTATTTCAACACAGAATTCTATACCTAGCAAAATTATTGTTCAAATATAAGGGGGGTGAGGAAAATGAAGGTATTTTTATATATGCAAAGGCACAGAAAATTAACTACGACATGTCTTTTTCCCACCAAATTGGGGAATGAACTAGGAAAGAATACAGAGAATTCAGGGAAACAAGACATTCAAACAGAATCCTGCAGTTTTCCAGGGTAATGGAAAGGCAGATCCCAGAATCAGACTAGTGCCCAGGGCATAGATATAGAAGGATATGAGCCATGATGACTGGCAATTGTCTTGTGTTTTTTTTTTGCTCGGATTTCTACCTTCTTTTCATTATTTAGCTCCAAGCCTCTGCCAGTGATGTGAACCTCATCTCAAGGCATTCAGCCAACCAAACAAACAAACAAAAAAAACAGAAAAAAAACTCCTCTTCCCTGGCCGGTATAGCTCCTTTTGTTGAACATCATCCTATGGACCATGAGGTCATGGTTCGATTTCAGGTCAGGGCACATGCCTGGGTTGCATGCTCAATCCCCAGTGTGTGGCATGCAGAAGGCAGCCGATCAATGATTTTCGTTCATCATTGATGTTTCTATCTTTCTCTTCCTCTCTGAAATCATTAAAAATATATTTTTTTAAAAAAACAAGACAATTATCAACCACAGACAAAACCTTAAAAGGCAAATAAGAATAATCATAGTTCAACTTGCTTAGTCATGGAAAGTATTTACCCAGTCAAAATAATGTCACAACTAAATATTGACCCAACAAAAGAGCTATGTATCAGCCCCGGGAAGACGGTGGGAAGGATGCCTGTTATGGTGAGAATGTGATTATGAGAGAGAGAGAATGAAAACTTCTTTTTTATGGTGATGCATGAAAAATAGAGGTAAGAAATTGAGAGGCTGTAAAAAGAGACTATTATTTAGAATATGGAGGTAAATAGCAAAAAGAGTTGAAAGTGTTTCTCTCTGGAGAGAAAAAAATTTGAGGGAGAGAACGAAGAACTTTGATAATATACTTTCTATGTGACAAAAATAATAGGTTAAAAAAAAGAAAAGGAATAAATCACCTCAAATTTTATTCACAAGGAATTGTCTTTATACATGTCTTGCTCCAGAAACATTTCTGAAGGACTAAGTAACACAGGAGGCTGCAGGGTGACCTCCGTGACACCCTCACAGCTTTACTAAGACCCGATTCAGTGGTCAGTCTAAATCAGAAGAGGTTGCTCAGAGAAAAGACAAGGCTGCCCTGGCCATCTGTCTCACTGCTCCTTGTGGTTATTAAATGAAAATCATCTGCTGACCTTCATTTTCGCAATCTTGTTCATAAATCTCTCACTGGCCAGCTGACACCTTCTCTATACAAGACAGTCTTCTGGATTTTTAACCATTGATTGTGGCTCTCCAGTTTGACAGTGTTTTCCTAGAACTATTTTAAGACTTTTATCCAAAAGCAGTATCTTTGTGAGGTTCCTGTACTTTACAGCTCTATGTTGAGTTACCACTAAAAGCTCAGACTGGAAAGTACTACACTTGGAATTTATTGAAACAGTTTAGCAAACCTGAATCCATCAGACTCAGCAAAAGCCCAGGGCTATGGGTTTGTACCAGAGGTTATAATAAGGCAGTTTTGAGAGTTGTACTGATAGCTATATTTTGGTGAGTACTTAATATATGCCAGGCAATGTGGTAAGCACTTTTCTATATTATCTCATTTAATCTTCAAAACAACTCTATGAATAGGTACTATTATTATCTCCACTCTATAGATGAGAAAATCTACGATCAGGGAAATTAGTAACCTTGCTGAATATCTTCAGCTAGAAAGTAGACAGACAAAACCCAAAACCAGAATTCAGTTTAGAAACTATTTTTAATCTCTCTAGCTTCTCTAAAGAAAGAGAGGCAGAATATGAAAACATGCCATTGAAAGAGTGATGATAAATTTGAAGGCAAATAGTATTTCATATACTTAAGGATAGAAGAGTGTCAGAAACTTCATATCAATAGTTGCTTAAATAGTTTGCTCTATCATTATAATTCTGAGACTTAATAATAATGTAAAGATCTTCAGGGAGCAATTTTTAAGTTGAACACATTTCAAAAAGATTCTTTGGACCTTTTTCCTAAAATACCAATCTGTAAGTTTTGGTGTAAAAATTTGGAGGGATTGAGAGCCAAAAGGAGACAGAAATAAAACTCACTTCCATTAGGTAAAGGAAGAGTGTCAGCAGCAGAGGTTGGAAAAAGTCAGAGACTGAAATACTGACCACAGCATATACCCTGGCCATGGCAGTGGGCTTATAGATACACCTTGCTTTGTACGGTAGATATTTTCTTGAAAACCTAGGGAATAATCGATTTGCAAGTAGAATTGAATTCTAAAATCCCTGAGAATCTAATTTTAAAAGACAATTATTAATTATATTAATTAACATTTTTGAAATGTAATTTATATGCAACAGGCCTCCATGATTTTCTCCCAATTTCTTTTTCATGGTGTGTCATTCACTGTATCTGTCTCCAGCCCTACCTGCTTTATGAGGGCGGGGACTTTGTCTTGTCCCTCCCATATTCAGCACCTAGAACAGTGTCCAGCATCATAAATATTTGCCGGATTAATGAATTAACCAATCACTTAATATTTCCCTAGTTGCTACATGTATATTAGTGACTATTTCCCTTTGCTTGTACTATTCTGTCAGCCTGGGATACTTTACCAATGTTTCAACACCACCTTTTCTGCAAGACCTACCTCAAATGCCAGCTCCTTTTTTCTGTATTCCCACAAAACATATTTCTCTATCTGGTGTAATCATAGAGGATGTAAACCTTGTTTCACTCATTGGTTCCTGGCCTATAACAGCTATCCAGAGCAACCCACACAGAATATATGATAGTGAAAGTAAATGTAAAATGTAGTCTACATTTTCACATGCATTGCCAACTGTCAGTTTTTCCTGGGATTCTGTTTGGGTCTACCTTCAAAAACTGGTCTTCATGAGGTCAGAAACTATGTCACTTTTCATGTTGTGTACCAATGACAAACAATGTGCATGGTGTAGATAAACGGAAATGTCTACATCTAAACATGGATTTGTTTTTATTAACTAACTAGCCACTGTGGTTGTGGACAGTGCTGGGTAATTTTCTAGATGTAATCATGGTGACGCCTTCAAACTGTGGTGTTCCTCACGAGAATTCTAAGGCATGGTCCCTTATCTGACATTCTTCAATAATAAGAAAAATGTATATTGTATATACATGTAAATGTATACTTACACATTTATTTCTAGATACAATACTGAGGTACAAGAGAGTCTTAGATGAGGTTGTCTATACCAGTGGTTCTCAAAATATGATCCCTAGACCAGCAGCATAGGCAGCCTCAGGGAACTAGTTAGAAATGCAAACTCTCAGGCCCACCCCAGACCCACTGAATCAGAACCTCTGGGAGTGAGACTCAGAAATGTGTGTTCTAATGAGCCTATAGGTTATTGTGATGCAACCAATGTCTGAAAACCCCTGACCGGGCACCCTGGGCAGAAAGTTGTCCTCACTATTCTGACATGAACATAGAATGTTTCCTAGACCAACGATGTCAATTTTCCTATCACGAGAGTTAAGTTTTATCTCCTGAGGAAACTGAATTTCATGTTAGGCCAGACAATGGGAACAAATTAGTCAAATTCTGATTAAAAAAAAAAAAAGATCAGCAGATTAACCAATTGGTGTCACTACTCTAGTTTTTATAGCATGACAAACCAGCATGATTTAAAAAGTATCATTTTAAACGGTGCCTCACAGCTTCATGGCATTCTGGTGGTTGCAACAGAGAAAAATGAGTGAACTGGAACCAGAAAAGGCGAAGGAGAAGGCTAATGAGAGCAGCAGGGGTTAACAGTCCATAGAAGAGCATGAAGGAATGGAACCAGTTCTAGACCAATCACAGCTGGTGTCAAAGGACTGGGGAGGGGAAATGGTAGGGGAAGGAAGGAATCTACACTAATAAAAGACAAAGATGCTAATTGACCATAACTTCGCTACACCCACCAGCCAATCAGAGCAACTATATGCAAATTAACCCAGCCAAGATGGCGGTTAATTTGCATATACTGGCTGGGAGCGAAGACTGACAACAATGTAGAAGGAAGTGAAGCACTGCAGAAGGGAGCAAAGTAGAGGCGGCGGAGACAGGAACAGAGCCAAGGCCGTGGAGGCGGAGGCGGGAGCAAAGCAAGCCGGCGGCAGAGGCAGGAGGGAAGTCCGCCTCAGCAGGTTTTGCTCCTTTCTATGCTTTGCGCCAGCCTCAGGAAGCCCTATTCTTGCAGGAATCTTCCTGCAACAGGCCTCTAGTATGGTAGTAAGAGTTAAGCAAGATGGCAGCTTCCGGCATCAGGTAGAAATCCTGCCATGCTTCAGGAATGTTACATGTGGTGCGAGGGGTACCAAATCCTGCATCCAGTTCTATGCAAGGGGGCTACCATGATAGTGGGGGAGTTTAAGGCAAGAATCCAAACCCACACAGGAACATAGGAAGTAAGAAGACTAAGGGTCAGATAATGACTATCAAAGCAGAGGCTGTTGTTATTGAATGCTGATTTTATGTTTGGAGTTATATATTCTCTTTATTTGTCCCTGGAAAGAACAATTGTACAAAAGAGGACTCAAAGACACAGAGATATGTCCTACCAAAGTCACAGGGATTAACAAGTTGCTAGTTATGTATGTGATTTCAAGTTTTGTAATCTTTCTCTCACTTGAATGAGCTTCCCAGATAGGCAGAGCAGCTACTCAAGGGGAGCTGAGGAAAGGAAGTTGCAATCCCATGCCTACTTACGGTTATGGGTTTGGAGCCAACCCAAGGCTCAAGAGAGCAGCAGGCTCTTTCTCAAGCCCACCTGAGAGCAGGCAGGAACTGCTGGTATCTCCCTGAGTCTGGCTCTCATTGGTCCAGGGTTTGGGGGAGACCAAGCAATAAAGGATAATAAAGTGTATACTAAAAAGTAATAAAGTACATACTAAATTTAGTATATGTAAACAGCTGGATTCATTTTTCGGTAACTAATTGACTTACCAGACTTGAAAAAGTATACCCTGGATGTTCGCTCGTAGTTAGGCTCACAGACTCTGAAGCCAGTCTGCCCTTTACTAGCTGTGTAATCTAGACAAGTTACTGAATATCTCTATGCCTGGGTCTTCCATTCCTTGAAACAGGGATAGCAATAGTGCCTGCCTTACTGGATTGCTATAAGGATTAGTTGAGTCAATGTATATAAAGCAGTGTTTGGTCCATACTAAAAGATACATCAGTAGTATTCAAAAGACTCAGTTATCTCCTCATGGCCCTTTTAATGTCCCACAGGAATAAAGCATGGAATCATGGCTCATGGAGAGATTTGCTTGAGTTCAGCTTAAGTAGACTGTTTAAGCGCTTATAACTGAATCTAATGTCTAGTGATATATGCTTTATTAAAAACTATAATAAACTATTGATAAAAGATTTGAAAATGAAAAAGAATTCAGTCACAATCCAAACACCATTAACTAAATATTGGCAATTTTTGCATATTACCTTCTACTCTTTGTCCATGAATCATACAAATTTACATTATTGTAATCAATACATAAATCCACATCACTGTTTTTATAATCATCATCAGATCACAAGTGTTTCTGATTACAACTCATGCTCACTAATACGTTAATGTCTGTTAAATAGTTCACCCCATCATTACATTTTTATTTGCACAATCAAGAAATTAAGCTTACCAACCATAAAGCTCTTATACTCTTGAAAACTTTCATCTAGATACAAAAAATATGCTTCTTCAAACTCAAATGATCAGTAGCCCATCAAATGTCAGAAAAGATGACTATTGGTTTATAAGTTGTTTGAAGACAATGAGGGCTTGATTGCAATTATTTTTCAATAATATATTGCTAATGACTGAGAACTGAAAGAAAATCAAATATCCTTTCTATAATGGTAAATGTTGGCAAAACATTCAGCTCTTAGACTCTTGGCGTTAATCTGTTTATCTTTTCTTTTTTTAGGGGGAATGCTGATTTGGGTTGGGAAAGAGGAGAAAACCGTATTCACCAAATCAACTTCACATATGACTAATGTATAAATAAACTGATCTTAATTGTAAAAACAAGATATGTGTGAGGGTAAAAAAATGTTACAGAAACATAATGTACAATCTGCTGAGCAAAAATGACACTGAGTTAGCCAAAGAAATAGGAGAGATCAAGGTGCCAAATATAAAGCCTTAAACAGAACATATCCACTGTAATTCCTACATAAACACATCACAAATGCTTGTTCTTACAATTCCAGAGTTGAAAAGAATTTTGTCACTAATCTACCCTTGTTTCACAGGTGAAGAAACAAGGACTGAGAAAGGAAGTGACCAACTCAATGTCACACAATGAACTGAAACAGGAAGTAGGATTCAAATCCAAGTCTCCAGCCTCCTAAGCCAGGACACAGCAGCCACCCACCGGTTCAGACATAGTTGGGCCTCTATTGTGGTCACAATTATGAAATCTATAGACAGCCAAGTAGCAATTTCCCAGCTGTCTTAATGCTTTCTCACTTGAAACCAAATTAATTGTTCAACCCAGTTCAATTGCTCAACCCAGTTATAGACCCAACAACTTCAGTCACACAACTCACAGCATTAAACAGCTAGCTCAAATCTACAGTGGTTCTTAAAAAATGAATGTGGCAATTATGACCACCCTGACTTATTTTCTATGGACATCAAATGTAAGGAGGAACAAGTAAAGAAAAAATACAAACAAGCAGTTTCTTTACTAAGAAACTAGAAATGAATAAGCAAATAGAGCTGAAGAACGGCTTAGGACACTGAACTCCGGAGAGGAGAAGGAAGAGATTTTTCCCCAGATTCCACCATCGAACGGAGGGACTAGAACATGAACCCAGGTTCTCCAGTGTATTGTCTAATGTCAGTTTTATTTCATCAGAACATGCACATGTTTTCTGTGCCTCCGTGAGTCACCCCAGTATACAATCTCATAGTCCCATCAGTATGCATAGCCCGGTTTGAAAAGCTTGGCCTTAGAAACTCTAACACATAGCAGATAGTCAGTAGATGCAGATTATTAAATGAAGCAATCAATCATCTTGTTCTAAAATTGCTTTGGTTGTCTCCTTTGCCTTAGTATTATTGAGGGTTTTGCTCTATTTGCATTATCAGTTTGCTTTTCATGCTGATGCTGATGCAAAGTCCATAAATAAAAAGTACCTGTGCCATTTCATTTTAAATTATTTGAAGGCTTGCAAATACAGTGACATTTACATGACAACCTTTCTTTTGACATATAGCACATATTTCTCCTCTAAGTTCCAGAAGAGAGAAAGAAGTAAACCAAATTCAATTTTAGATTGTGTTGGAAATGCTGAAAATATTTTGAAATGAAAGAAGAGCCCTTGTAGAAAACTGCTTAAATAATCTAATTTTAAACTATCCAGATTCTAACAATTAGAATGATTATGTAATAAATCTTGTGTAATTCTCTTATTTGTAGATCCTCTAAGCCCAATTTAGTACGTGAATGAGATGAAGGGCATAAACATTCTGACTTTTTTTTTTTTTTTTGGCAATCAGAAACATATCTAGATGATCAGTTTCCAAAAAGCTGAAAAGGCATTTCCTAATTTGCCTTGTGCTAAGGTTTGCTCACCCTGTTTGAATGTTAGCAGTGTTTGAGGGTTTCAGCAAAACCTAATTGTTTCACATGGGTGACAAGTGTAGGAATGAATGGGATGGGGAGAGACGGACACTTGGAGATTGGCCTTGCTGCTTCTTCCTGCCTGCTGGTTAAACGAATGTTCCAGTGTTCGATGTGTTTGGTCATCTTCTGAATGGCCTCTGCAAGCTTCTGGATTTTTTTTCCCTGCAGCCTAGTCCCTTTTGGGCTGCTTCTCAGGTTAATGGCCTGTCCACAAAGAGAAGAGAAACAAAAACCTAACCGTAGAACAGCAACTTCCCTGTGTTTCTTTCACAGAGTTTAAAACCTCACTTTCAATGACCTGTCCTCTCCGAATCACTGGCAGGAGGGTCTGTTTCAGGTAAAATGCAAGACAGAGTATGCGCTAAAGAAAGAAAGACGGTGTCTGTGCAGGGACAACAGGTGTCCGTTGGGGCTTCTGCCAAGGCACTATCCATCCGCTGCCTCACAGCCCAAAATACCATGGTCTGCCTGGGTGGGAGTCCTACATTCCAGAGACAAGGAGAAAGAGACTGTTTCGAAAAGTAACTGAAGAGGAGAGCAAACTAAAATTAGGACTGTAGACATAGATCCTGGAAAAACCCCACCGTGCTCTGCCTGCAAGGATGTTAACAAGGAGATGAGGATGAAGATGTTGGGGAAACTAAGGTCATGTGTCACCTTAGCCTCAGACACTCTCCATGTCCATGTTGCATCCCAAGCCTGGGATACAGAAATTAGGCCTCTCTTCTACATGTACACCTTCTTAACACTAAAGAGGGTGACAATAAAAATCAAGGCCCAGGCAGTAGGAGTCCTGTAGTGTTCCTGATAAGGGACGCAGGTACATGTTATAGTTTCATAGTAACCACCCTGTAGCTCATTTATTGATTCATAATTGAAGGTGTACATCCTAATCACCTGATGTGCTTCTTAAATATCTAAGCCCCACATATCCTGGGGTACCCAGTCATTCTGCTGTGCACCCCTGATTAAGAATCTGTTTGTGGCCATATTTTACACATCTATGTTTTAAACCCATCGAAGATATATAATACTTGACCCAATATATCTCCACCTTCAACCCCATAAGATGTTATATAACTGCCTCAAACTAAGCCTGAGCAACACAGAAATAAATTTAGGTATTCTAGGAGTAACTGTAAAACATATAAAATATGTGTAAAAGAAGTCCCTCTTTATACATGGAAGCCTTTGTGGAAACCAGAGGAGATACTGTTGAGTGTCTATGTGGGATGCTTGCTGCTAAAACTACAAAGGTGGCAAAGGACCAATTTCTCCCCTCTAGGACCTCACAGTCTAGTGAAAAGACAAACACAGCTAACCATGATGAAAGACTGACTCCAAAGAAATCTAAATGCTTTATTGGTATGGGTTTAAGTTCATACTCATATTATGGTATGGGGCCTGAGGTGGGTGCAATAATTCATATTTTATAGAGAAACAAAGTTAAGATGTGTTGCCTAAGTCACTTAGTCTTTCTGAGCCTGTTTTGTTATTTATAAAATGAAGTTAAAATGTCTAATCTCAGAATTTTAAGAGAGATGACAATAAAAGCCCATTAAAAAGATACAAAGTGTCTCATCAAGAAAAATCACAAATCCATTCGTGATCACACAGCACTAGAAGGGTTAGTACTTCAGAAGCTTAAAGGCAGAAAAGAACAGGGATGAGAGAATGATAGGAGATAACTACCTGGCCACCTCTAGACTCATTGCTAATGCTAACGAGCCTCATAATAATCACACGATGGGTTACTAGCTGGGTATCGAGTCAGTTAGAACAGCTTTTAGAGTGGATACTTAGCTTGAGTTCAAATGTTCTCCCACACAACAATTTTGTTTAAAGAAACCAAAGGGGGAACAAAAGACAGGCATTATTGCTGTGGAATGTTAAGTGCCTCTCTGGTGGTCATTAATTACTGGATGATTTTATATCCTAGCCTGCTAGGTAACCTACCCTACTTCTGAAAGATAAATGACATGCAATGTTAGAAATGCATAAGAGATACACAATGTTAGAAATCCACGGTCTGTTTGCGTACTTCTAAAATGTAAGCTCCTGGATGGCAAGCCAATGCACTATTTATATCTCTCTCTCCAGAATTTAATAATGTGTCCGAAGCAATGTGGCATCTCAGTAAATATACTGAATCAAACAAATTGCACGTCCTCTAACAGTTAAGAATCCTGAGACTCAGACAGGAAAACTATATCTAATGATGTAATAAAAGTTACACTGGAGTAAGAACAAGGATCTCCTCCATCCAATGCCTATTCTGTTACACTATGTTTTTTACTGCATTTTATTTTACTTATCTCACTACCATGGCCTCAGTGTTTTAGTTGTTTTTAGTCACAACGGAGCTTTTCTTAAAATCACTTCCCAGTTCTCTAAATGAGTTACAGCGTAGACATTTTCTTTCCCTCCTGTAGGGTGAAACGTTCTGTTTTCAGAGACATAACTGTTCTATACATTAAATGCATTAGTTCGTGGCTCTGCTTGGACTCTAATGGATGGTGTGAAACCCAGAACAGAGCTGAACATTCATTGGGAACATATATACAGCTCTCTATAGAGGAAGCAGATCAAGTTACTGACTTCTATGTTCTGAAATCAAATTTATGCTTCTGTCGCCCTCCTGGTAGCCAAACATGTTTTGCCTCTCCTAACTTACAATCTCCTGGTGCATAAATAGGCATGATGAAGTAATCAAAGCTATGCAGTTCAACCTACACAATCTGAGTCCCTCAAGTACACATTTGCATAGGTAAATGGAAATGTTTTATATGGGGCAGGCTCCTGGGTAGCTGCAGGTACGTTGCACAAGAAGGACAATCTATTAATGGGGATATGAGAGTGAGATCTTTAAGATCAGAGATTGCTTCTTAGCACATTGGGAATATAGCAGGTGCTCAATAAACATTTGTTTACATAAAGAGCATAAAATTACAATGCAGATTGTAAAAAAAAAATGCAGTACGTAAGGGACAAATTAGATATGGGGAGGTCAGGGGAGATTTTATGGAACAAGGGCCATAGCAAATCAATCTCAAAAGAGTTGAGCAGAGACATATGACAACGGGAAAAGGGTAAAGCTATATTCACTCTGTTAAGATGTACCTTGAGTTAAAAAGTCTAATATCACACTATCATGGATATATATCAGGGCATTGTCAGGAGCTCAGAATAGACCTAGAAAATAAGTGTTTAAAGATAATCAGGGTTGAAAGTAAATGGCTTGAGGAAGAGCAGAGAGAGGATATTTAAAAGTGAGTTTGGCCTGGCTGGTATGGCTCAGTGGTTGAGCATTGACCTATGAACCAGAAGGTCATGGTTCATTTCCCAGTCAGGGCATATGCCTGGGTTTTGGAGGTGTAGGAGGCAGCCAATCAATGATTCTCTCTCATCATTGCTGTTTCTCTCTCTCTTCCTCTTTCTTCCTCTCTGAAATCAATAAAAATATATATTTTTTTAAAAGTGAGTTTGTTTCTGATCTAACCATGAAGCAGGCAATTTATTTTCCTTTCATTTCCATTCTGTCCAGAAGCAACAAGAAGACCTATATCATGATTACATATCCAGGAGCTTCCAGATTGATTAGTGAGATCTACTGAGGGGCCTGAAGTGATGTCATTCTCAGATATAATCAATTCTCCAAGATCTAGACCAGTGCTTCTTAAACTTGCATGTGTATATATAAAGGACCAGCAGACCTTGATGAACTGCACATTTGATTCATAAAATCTAGGGTGAGTCCTGAGAGTCTCCATTTCTAACAGGTTCCTAAGTAATGTCGATGTGCTTTAATGCTGCTGGTAATGTGGTCTGTGGACCACACCTTGAGTAGCAAGGATCTAGACCAATGGGTAACTCTAGCTATCCATTAGCATCAGTTGGGAAGCTTCTTCAAAATACCTGTGCCCAGGTTCCACTCCAGGACCAATTAAACCAGAATGTCTAGAGATGTGGCCTAAACATTCTTTTGCTTTTAAAAACTCTACAGGTGTTCCTAATATGCCAGCCTGATGTCAAAAACATAGCTAGACAAAGACACATATAATACAGTTGTCAGGAGAGGAGGAAAATAGGGGAGAGCAAGCGAGAAATGATGGATGATGATGATAGATAGATAGATAGATAGATAGATAGATAGATAGATAGATGATAGACAAATATCTTTCCTCACTCTAAATCTGTGCTTCTCAAACTACCTGGGGATTTTGTTAAAAGAAGTTTCTGATTCAATACAAATTACCTGGGGATTTTGTTAATACACACTTCTGATTTAATTGTCCTAGAGTAAAGAAAATATCCTGCAGTTGAAAAAAGCTAGTTAGTTTTCAACCCACATTTTTATTATCCAGAGACTAATTCAGTGGTTCCTAAACGTCGTTGCATCAGGGATCATTTAAAACTACCTATATGTTTTGCACCCTAATATTCTGATGTAATTGGCATGGGGTGCCACTTAGCCCCGAGGATGGCCACAAAGCATGCCAGATGATTCTACTGCACAGCAAAGTTTGTGAGCCACTGCAAGGCACAAATTCTGTCAAAGCTGTTCCGACTGTGCACCAACCAACCCAAACCTTTGAAGCTATATGAATTACCCTGGTGCATGAAGATCACTGAAATTAGATGGAGACTCGATTGCTAGGGCAACTGATCTATTTTCCTCTCTTCTTTTCCCTGGATGACAGGAAGTGGGGAGCAAAGCAATAAGGAGAGAAACAAAAGAAAATTGATCTTAGTTGTAAATAACTGAAGTCCAACTTGCTAGAAACTCTGGACAAGTGCTCAAAGGAAGATTTGCAAATGCTAGAGGTAATGTGAAGGTTGTCAAACGCAAGTGACAGGAGTCAATAATAATTGAGCCATTCGATTTTTTTCTGAGATAAAGAACTCTTGAACCCTCAACTGAATCATACCATAATACTCTTGTAATCTATATTAAAAGAGTTTCCAGCAGAAAAAAATAATTATATGTACTCACATTTCAGAATGTCTTCCTAGAAATAGATTTGAATCTGTTGGGGAAAGAAGTTTGTACATGGCAGCGTAAAGTATAAAAGATGGACCAATTTGAATGGAACACACACCTCTTGATATACTAATACAAATTTTAAGTTGGCTACAATGTTTAGCTGTTCCAATTTCGTCAACTTAGAAAATAAAGCCAATATGTAAAAAATGTATCCATTCTTAATGTGGTCACTACCTAGCTAACTCAGCTTTGTAAAGGAAACCCAAGTGCTAACATGCATAAAAACATTTATGATGCGTTTTGTGTGAGGCAACATGGTACCTGTGCAGAATAACCACAATATTGGCTTGGGGCAAAATGCTTCACTGCCTTTTGGTCAATGCTGTGATTCATGCCTGTATCACTGTTATCTGAATAACTATAGAAGTTCTGGCCTAATTCTTCTCAGATATATTTCTCAGATTCTTTCTCCTTTCAAAACCAAGACTGGTAGAATATCTAGAACTCTACTACTGCCAATTTGAGATATAAACCAACTGGAATTTTGAGTGACATGTAATATATTTTATGAGCAAGGAAGGAAAATAAAAAAGTATTGCTAAGGGATACATCGTCCTTATGATGGGCCAGGAATTAGTATATAAATTGGAGGCCAAACATTACCAAGGATCATTGCCAAAAAAACAAACACAAAAACAAGTTAATAACCATACAGCAGGTGTCATCTAAGCACACAAAAATCTATTTCATAGTAAAATAATACTCTCTCTGTCTGCCATTATGTTCCAGAAATACTTAATAAACTGGAATATTACAGACCTCTATGAGTTAAGACTGGTTTCTCATTTTAAAATGGATTCTATAATAAAGTTAATAAATATATGCCTCTTTAGACTTATACATGTATATGTAGAAATATAAGTATTTGGATTTTCTCATATATGTACACCACTGCTAGTCATTGAAGTGCTCATCAGCGAATCACAACAATAGTTTTTCTAAACTAAAAATTGCTAACTAGTCTGAATTCATGTTAATTCAGTTCTTTTCATACCGTAAATACTTACCTAGGTTCAAATACTTAACTCTACTAATTACTTAAAATACTTCCTTGAACACAGACCTGCTATCATTCAGCATGCTAGTTTTATTAATCAGCCCAGAAATAGGAAATCCAGCACCATCCCCTGATCCTGAGCACATTAGCACAATGACTGACATTCCTGGTTTAAAAATAACACCTTGT
>NW_006289557.1:1799049-1806090 GCF_000327345.1 Myotis davidii | reverse complement strand
TTTTCATCGTGTTTGGGAGTCAAGCAGTACTCCCAGCACACTGTTCTCCTTAGAGGTCAGTTCTAACGCACGCTGTTTCAAATAGACCCAATTTATCTGCTGATATATATTGAGAATGCAGTAGGATGTGGTCATACACACCCAAAAATACCATCTTCCTGGGGTGGGGGTGGAGAAACCCAAACATTTTTATAGCAATGCATTATCGGATATCAGATACAAACATGCCTGTCAGCAATACTAAAGCAAATTAATTGTATTTATTTGAGCTCATCGATTCCATAGAGAAGAAATTGCTTTACCAACACATCTCTCCTCTCCCACCAGCTAAAGACTCTCCCCACCCCCACCCCCAAAATAATAAATAACAACTCGTCACACTTCACTAAGCAACTGACGGAGTATTAAACACTGTCTTCCGAGCTGTGGGAATTAAGAAGAAGTGGCCCTCCTGCCAGGATTCCCCGCTGCTGCAATGGACAGAGCATCTCCTATCGACCTAGTACGATGCTCGCTCCCCAAGCACTGCAGTCCCCTCGCGGAGGACTGCCTTGGCCACACGCACATGCAGCGGGAAGTCCCCCGAAGGGGATAGAGACATACCTTTGCTCTCCATTTCGGTCCCCTTCGAGTGCTGGGAAGTTCAATGGAAGTTGGCCGGAAGATGTGGGCCCGCTTCAGATTCCCAAACCTGGGAAGCCAATCTGATGATTTCGCCCGTACTTCCTTCCTTTCCCTCAGGCTTCCTGAAAGATGGGATTTCTTAAACCTTGAAGCTGCAATCAGCGACCAAAGGACACTAAGCAGCAGCAGCAGATTGCCTCTATGAGGGATAGACTGCAACGCACATCTGGCATTGAAATGCATGCACGGTGCCCGCTCAGATGATTTTTACCTGGGTCTGGAAGCTGCAAGCAGGAGCTGTCCTCCGAGCTTGGTGCTGCAGGTGTAGTGACAGATCATCCCACTTTGCTTTCTGGATGTACGATTTGCATAGGCGCTGGCACGCATGCGCAGGGCATCCTCCCTCCCCTTTTCACCGCCTCCTGCTCCCCGCCCCCTTCGCTTCTCTCCCCAATACCTTCCCTAGTTATCCCCGCCACCGAATAGCTGAAGCGTTGGGGCCCAGGGAAGCAATGCAAAAAATAAAGGCCGGACTGGATTTTCCTTTGCAAACTAGAAATGGATTGGATTGGGATGGTGTCCTGGTTTCATATGATTTTTCCAGGATGGATTACAGAAACCTATGGTCCACGAGCTGAGTCCAGCTTGATTCAGCAGGCAGAAAGGGGAGGAAGGAAGAGAAGGGGATTTAGGAATCCTATTTGAGGGGCATCGTTTGGGTTTCTCTCCTTACTGCTGCAGTGACTTTCCAGGTGAACGCTTTCCCCCTGCAGGACCCACTTCCCCCACTGGATTCATATTTCTCCCGCATTCCTGTTCTTGTTTTGTTTTTTTAGGGGGTGGGATGGGAGTAGCCCTGGAGCTAACAAAGCTTAGTATTCACCCACTTCTTTGCTGCTCAGACTTGAATTTCCTTGCCTCCCTGAGATCCCCTTTGCCTCCATCCCCAAACGCCCATGAATAGGCGCCAAGGCTTGGAAAGTTCTCTAAGCAATGATACTGAGAATACTGGGGGGGAGAGAGGGCGGGTGCTCTTTTTAGCTTTTTTCCAACAATCAACCAAGCAGTAGTCCCCAAAAGTGGGGAGGCACCTTATTGATATAAGTACTTTAAAACTGTACATATCATCGTTTTATGAAGGTGCAGAGGAGGAGTGCTTTTCCTGTATAAGGCTATAGGAAAAGATGGAAAGCCAGAAATTCCTGAAGTACCACTTCCATATCAGAGTATTTTAAAAGCCACACTATATTTAGTTTACCTGCAAAATATGTAAGGAAGTAAATGTGTGTTCACTAACTTTTTTTCTTTCAATAGTCCAAATTCTCCTGAGAGAATATTCTCTCCTTGAGAATAATAGTTTTATTCTCAGGCATAAAGACAAATCTAGAAAACTCTGTTGTCTGGAATGGCTAAGGAGAGAGATGTGCAGATTAATCACATCTCAGGTTACACAAAGGTCCCTCCATAGTAGACTTCTAATCCCAATTGTCAAAACATTGGAATACAATAAAATGTACTCCCAACAAGAAACCTGAGGCTGACTGCAATTCAGCTTTCTGGTGATGCAGAAGGCATCCTGGGATTTTCCAGTGTCTGAAGGCCTTGATTACAAATATTAATCATGACAGTTCAACCAGACTGGGACATTTATTAGTAGAGGGTTCCTGATGAACGGCTGTGGTTCAGCAAAGCCTACCTCCATGCAGCACTGAGGAATTAAAACACTGAAGTGTGGGATTACAGAGGCCACAACCTAAGGTCTACTAACTTTTGGGCTCTCATACTGCATGCCAAAGTAAATATTTGGAAAAATCACAAAACTCAGAATTTCTTTAAATTTTGACAGGTTTAGGAAGTAGTCTAAGAGTGAGAGTAGAGTTGTTCCTTAAGAAATAGTCTAGCCCAGCCAGTGTTGCTCAGTGGTTGGGCACAGACCTATGGACCAGGAGGTCACAGTTCGATTTCCGGGCAGGGCACATGCCTGGGTTTCAGGCTCGATCCTCAGTGTGGGGCATGCAGGAGGCAGCCAACCAATGATTCTCTCTCATCATTGATGTTTCTGTCTCCCTGTCCCTGTCCCTTTCTCTCTGAAATCAATAAAATATTTTTTTAAAAAAATAAAAGAAATAGTCTATTATTTCCTTAAACTTGTTCTTAATGAAGTTCATCTGATATTTTTCTTCTCACTCTCACAATCTAGTAAAATATTACAATTAATATACATATATGACGACAGGTGGCTGAAGAGAAAGATGATCAGAGAAAGGAAAAACAGAAAGATGGATGGTTAGAAAGAAAAATATACCCCAAAACACACATTAGAGAGATTTATCAACTAAGAGGTGAGGAAGAGGAGAACAGAGACAAGGGGACTAGGTAGGTGACGGTTGGACCTGGAAAGGGGCAACTGACAAAAACTATCAGAGCAGAATGTGTGTAGATGTGTTAGGGACAGCATTATAGGTGGTTTTATGTTCTTATTTTTCCTCATCTTCTTTTCAATAGTGTGCAAATATTTTCTGTCTAAAAAAATAATTATATTAAAGCAACTACTTAGACTGATTTCTCACAAAAAAAAAAAAAACACAACACAACAATATCCTATTTTATTGGGATAAATATCTTCTACTCCTAACACTATACTCCATTAAACCCTCTTTTCCTCTCAAAAGTTTTAGAAAAGGAGATACTTTTAGAGTCTATCTATATACCCCCTTAATATTTACTCTTTTACAGATGGAGAGGCAGAGAGGATGTTTGACTTGAGAAAGGTCACACAGTGGAGCAGAACCAGGCTCAGAACCTGAGGATCCTGCCGCTCAGGCAGAGGTGCTCCAGCTACTCCGGGATGGTTTCTTATGTAACCACCTCCCCATTGTCTACAGTGAACAAGAACAGGGAGAGCCTCCTAGTTTGTGAATGTTCATGATTTTTATTCATAATTTTTAAAACCCAGATGCTTTATTAAATAGAAAATGAATCATATTGTAATATAAAATCTGTGATCTGCCATTCAAGACCTTTCCATTATCTAGTTCCAGACTATCTTTCAAGTCTTTTCCAAACTTACTCCTAGACAATACTTGTCATTATCCTAAACAAAGCTTTACTTACCTAGTCATGTAATATCTTCACCTCTAAAACAATTGTCTACATAACCAAATATTATATTTTATTCAAGATTCAACTAAAATTACAATCTAACTCCTACAATCTTCCCTGATCTTTTTAATCAGAAAATGTTCCCTATTAAAAATAATATTGCTATCTCTTTACCTCTCTTACATCACCTATTACTTTCTATTTTGTACAATAATTATCATTGTGCATCTCACTCCTGTTCTCCATC
This sequence comes from Myotis davidii, assembly GCF_000327345.1. Classification (NCBI taxonomy): domain Eukaryota; kingdom Metazoa; phylum Chordata; class Mammalia; order Chiroptera; family Vespertilionidae; genus Myotis; species Myotis davidii. The sequence continues at coordinate 1,802,117 of NW_006289557.1, read as the reverse complement.
ATTACTAAAATTGGGTTCCTGTATTCTATATCTTTTTAAAAAAATATATTTTATTGATTTTTTCACAGAGAGGAGGGGAGAGGGATAGAAAGTTAGAAACATTGATGAGAGAAAACATTAATCAGCTGCCTCCTGCACACTCCCTACTGGGGATGTGCCCGCAACCAAGGTACATACCCTTGACCAGAATCGAACCTGGGATCCTTCAGTCCGCAGGCTGACGCTCTATCCACTGAGCCAAACCAGTTAAGGCATATCATATATCTTTGTAGTGTCCTGAATATAGGAAACAATAATAAATGTTTGATGTATCATAATATTTAGCATACATGTTTTGTGTAGATGACATTGACTATAAGTACTATAATAACAAGTAATGATGATAATAATATTTAGCTAGCACTACTAAGAGCTATGTGCCAGGCACTATTATAAGGATTCCAAATGTTTTAATTAACTTTATCTTCATAAAATTCTATGAGGTTAGTGCTATTATTATCTGTATTTTAAAGATGAAGATGAGCAACCAGAGGCACAGAGGGGTTACATATGAATAAAACATGACCTCTGCCTTACAGAAGCATAAAAGTTTATTAAAGGTGATAGAAACATAAATAATATTAAAATATATAGTAAGGTATAATAAAGAAACCATCACAGTTGGTGTGGGAGTACAGAAAAGGCTGGGCAGTAAGCCAGCCTGTAGGTTTTAAAAATTAGAGGCTGGAAGCCTTCAAAGTCTTCCCTCCTTTGTTAAAAAAGATAGAGGCTTATTCCCCAACCACCTCCACCACCAAAGTGGTAGAGGATTTAAGGGCTGAATTGCTTCATGAAAGTGTCAATAAGAAATCATTTGACCTAGTTATGATGAACTTGCTTGATGATTAACTTAAAATGGGAAAATAGACTAGTAGCCCAGTAATTTGTTATTTCAAAATGCCAAGATTAGGTAGGATTAGACCCCTTGTATTTGGGGTGTCCCCTTTCATCATCAAAACTGTCCTACTTACAGCAATAAATTATATGGCCATGTTATTTCTACTATACTGTTGAATCAGAGTAGCAATGCCAACACTGACACTCAGCCTAATTCTGGTTAACCCATATAATTGATTGGCTATGTGTGCATGTTCAGATTCTCTAGCTTTGATTCCTACTGGAATGTACAAAATAATATAAATAAGTGGGAATAACTAACAACAATGTGTTACATTATAATTAACAACTTAAAGAGTCTCAATAATATGTCAAATCAATTACAAGCCCATATTGGGGGTTTTTCATATTCTCACTCTGTTTATCCAGAAGTGACAAATATAAATTGAAAGGAATTTGTGACCTTTTCTTTGTGCCCAATTATTTCCTTACTATTCACGCTGTATAATTGGATAATCTGTTGTAAAGAAAATAACAGTTGACTATTGAGAACTGCTTTTGGTGATGACAGTAAGATCAACTCACCACCACAAATGAGTATTCACTGTAGGACAGAAGAAGTGGTTAACTCACCATCTCTACTGGGTTGTCAGTTCTAAGCTGTCACCAGAATATAAACTCCACAAAGACAAAAACCAGGTCCATTTGTTCATTGTTGTATTTCTGGCTTCTAGTGTGTAGAGCTTAGAAGGTTTTATTTAACACTTGATGAGTTTAATGAAATAAAGCTTTTTCCATGGTTGCAAAGCCAGTTTATTTGGCAAGTGGGAGGCATCAATCAGCAATCCTGATGACATAAACAGGATTATAAATGACCTGCAAGAAGCAGAAGATTATCAAGGGGAAGTTAACAAAAGTGTGCAGTGTTGACTGTAGGGCAAAACATAAATTATCAGCTCTAGGTTCAAGTATCTCTTAGGCAGAGTCCTACATGGACCATGCCTTCACAAAGAGTCTAGGAAGTTGGATGAAATTAGTCATAAAAGAATAAAGAATAAAGTAGATGACAAAATTTTCAAAAAAAAAAGATGATGAATCAACATGGCAAAGCCACGTGAAAGTAACAATGCTGTGAAGATTAAGTAGTGTCTCCCAGAAAGCCAACTTATCTTTATTACATACTATGTGTGAGGTTTTTATTCTCTTCCTTGAGTGAAGGTGAAATAACAATCTTCCTAAGAAGAAAATGGCAAGTGATAAAGTTTTAATAGCCATGATACAGGATGCAGGTATGCAATGGATGTAAGGAACAGCCTGTAAAAGATGGGAAATGGCAAAAGAGGATGCAGATCATCTGGGTGTATTTTGCCAAGGAATCACCTGTCTATAATATCATTTAACAATAATTTCTCTGAAAGTTATTAAGCGTCTAAAGAGACTTGCAGAGTGGTGAGGCAGAGTAATGATGCATAGGTAAGGCATCTGGAGGCCAACTGACAAACATTTTTGACATTTCTTGTTAAGGACTTTGTTCACTTGACAATATTAGAGATTTATACATACACTCTCAACTGACAATTTCAAAGACCATCTGTTACACTGGCGTGATGCCTACTTGAAATGAGGTGTGCCAATCTCATTAATGTTTAGGTCCCAAGTAGATACAGGTTGAAATAATCAGTTCAAACAGAATACAGGGGGAAGGAGGGAAATACTTTGCAACTAGTTGCCCCTTCCACTCTAGGGATAAGAAACAACATGACAAAATGACATGCAAAAGTAAATTCTCAAATCTGGTTGGGATTATTATGAAGAACACCCAACCCCTGAGTTTTGTAATAAGAGTAGACTAAATATATATTGTGTTAGTCAAAAGATGCACCAAAAAGATGCACCATTACAATGCTGCCTTGAAGGAATGTAGACATTTGCAATAAAGCCATTTTCTCACACTATACTCTCAACACCTCACATTTCAAATGCATAGATGCTCAATATTTTTTTCAGGGAAAAATAGCACATGAATAGGTAGTCCTAAAAAGTCAATATTAATTCATTTAATAAATATTTATTGAGAACCTACATATGCCAGATATTATTCTAGGTGTTGGGGTATACCAGTAGTCTGTGGATTTACAGTGTTTACATTAACGGTTCACAGCTAGAAGAAACTTCAACAATATTTTATTCCA
>NW_006289557.1:1794299-1798607 GCF_000327345.1 Myotis davidii | reverse complement strand
ACTGAGAAAAAAGTGTAAGAGAAATCAAGTTGCAATAGAGACTATATTACGGAGAATTTTATATATTATTAATATATCGCAAATAAGCCATTATGAAAAAGTCAATATTAATTCATTTAATAAATATTTATTGAGAACCTACATATGCCAGATATTATTCTAGGTGTTGGGGTATACCAGTAGTCTGTGGATTTACAGTGTTTACATTAACGTTTCACAGCTAGAAGAAACTTCAAAAATATTATAGTCCAAACATTATACAAAAGTGAAATTGAGTTGAGGCTCAGAGTGGGAAAAAACAGCTTTGCTAAAGTCAAGTGGCAAGTTACAAACAAGATTATGAGTCAAGCCTGCTGATGCCCCCTTTCCCTCCAGCTTTCTCCATAATGGTATGCCCATTGTGTGCATTCTTTGGTTGGAGGACTTGCCCTGTTTGTATTACACTGACAACTATTATTTCAGAACTCTATTCAGTTCACTTAGTAAACACAACCAGAAGTTTTTATTGGAGGACTAAAAAACGGTAATTACACTAAATGTGTCACCTGCAATAAACAACCACCATAATGTGTTCTACCTGATGCCTATTGATGTGGTGCAAGTGTATCATTTGTATGATGAATAGTAGCAAAGATTTCTTTCACTACCAGTGCTCTTACTTGGTGAAAACCTTTTTTGTTTATATTTATATTCAAATCTCTATTCACTTAGTGGCTGGAGCTACCCAGGCAAAGAAAAATGCAGAAATGAAGCAATTAACAATATTGCAGTGCCAAAAACTGTGCTATTAAAAGGGGAGGAAAAAATTAATGAGTAATTTCAGCCAAATTAAGTTAAATAACAGCAAAAGAATATAATAGTATAATGGATCCCACAGCTCTATTACCCAAGGATATTATTAAAAAGGACTTGTAGGGTCCTAGCCAGTATTGCTCAGTGGATAGAGTAGTGACCTGTGGACTGAAAGGTCCGAGGTTCGATTCTGGTCAAGGGCACATGCCCGGGTTGCAGGCGTGATCCCCAGTGATGTGCAGGAGGCAGCCAATCAATGATTCTCTCTCATCATTGATGTTTCTATCTCTCTCTCCCTCTCCCTTCCTCTTTGAAATCAATAAAAATATATTTATAAATAAATAAATAAATAAATAAATAAAAGGGACTTGGAGGAACATGACCACATGTTGATAATATTGACACTCCACAATTTAGAAAATTAAAAGGCAAGTGGATTTTTGTATTTGCTATCTTTAAGAAAGTATTTTCCAGCATTCTTTACATTGTCATTGTTCCCTCTTTAATCATTTTACCCCACTGAGATGACTGTACTGGACTAGCAGTTAAGAAAGCAAAGATGAGGGTTGTAGTTAGAGGTGGAACCCAGGCTGCTGCTGTGCACAGAGGGTTGTTTTGTGTACTGATTTTTAGAGCCTGAGGTTGTGAGACCATTATGCTGCTGATGTTCCCACACCGTCTCTCAGTCATCTGAAGTCCGTCCCAATTTAAAATATCTTGCTTTTTTATCTGATTTTAAATTTATGCTTATAGCTTGTGACTGGCAAACATTTCATTCACCCTACCCAATCACTTTCAAACTCATTCAACAAACATTTTTTCCTTCTCTCTGGAGAATTTCAAGGTATTAATAGTTAATAACTAAGAGCTGTTACAAGAAGGATATTGGCGAGGGTTGAGACTTAGTCCAGGTTTTTTCCTCTGTCAAAGAAAGGAGTTGGTCAAAACAGTCTGTCAATTCCTTCCAGCCCTAACTAACACTGGGAGTTTGTGTCTGTGGACCACAGCGTCACTCCTCACTAGAAAGCATGCTAGCCCTTGGTTATCACACAGGATGTCACATTCCTTTTGGCACCAATGCCAGAGCTCAAAGAGCCACTGGGGCTCCTTTAGATTTATAAGAGACCTGAGGCCCATGGAGGATAAGACTCTTGGATATGAACTTGGAATTTCTTGAATCCAAAGTTGGCCCTTTTAACCATTATCTTACAGTCTCTTTTTTAAAAAATATATTTGATTTCAGAGAGGAAGAGAGAGGGAGAAAGAGATAGAAACATCTATAATGAGAGAGAACCATTGATGGTTGCCTCATGCATGTCCCCCACCAGAGATCAAGGACACAACCTGGGCATGTGCCTGACCAGGATTCTAACCATGACCTCCTGGTTCATGGTTCATAGGTTGATGCTCAACCACGAAGCCACACTGGCCGGCTATCTTACAATCTCTTTATTCCCTGTGTTAATTAAGTACAAAGCAGTTGAGTACAAAACAGAGACAAGGTTGAAGTGAAGAAAGAGTAGTCTACTAGGCCTCATTAATGTCATTCAACCACTAAATGAAGAGTTACAAATCCTATCCAAATAGTCTCTTTCCATTTGCCTCACTGCCTCTTTCTCCTCTAAACTTTTCACTTGTTTCTTTCTTTTTCACCCCCTACATCATGCCAATAATCCAAGCTGGCAGATGACTCAAGGCTGTAATAAATAAAGGACGACAAACTCAGTTTCATAGAGCTATTGAATTGGATGGAACCTTTGGGTTCACTCCTTCTCAGCCTAGGACACTTCTTTTTTATTCAAAATCCAGTTAAAATGTTCTCCCAAGAAACCCCTGAATCTTCATTATATTTTCAGTATTTCTATTCATATCTCTCTTTTATTTATATGTCTGTCTCTCTATAAAGATGAGGTATTCCTATCACATAGCAGAGTGCCCAGAACTTAAAAAGCAGAGAGTAATAATGAACCAATCAGTGAGTGACAAATGAATGAAGGTCCAGTTTCTAAAACTTTTAATACAGTTGATTCATTCATTCATTATACCCCAGGTGCAAATAAAAGTGAGCTTTGAACCCCTATGTTCATAGCAGCACAATTCACCATAGCTAAGATCTGGAAACAGCCTAAGTGTCCATCAGTAGATGAATGGATTAGAAAACTGTGGTACATCTACACGATGGAATACTATGCTGCTCAAAAAAGGAAGGAACTCTTACCATTTGCAATGGCATGGATGGAACTGGAGAGCATTATGCTAAGTGAAATCAGCCAAGAAATTTGTAAAGGTGAAATATGTAAAACTTCATCACAGATGACCATTAACAGATGAACATTTGCAATAGATTTTGAAAGTAAAGAACACTGACTTTCAACCCTAATTGAAATGTTATCCCCACCAAATTCCATTATTCACATTCATAGACTTGTCTTACAAAAATTATACTCAATTATTATATTTTAATTTTATCAGTAAAGATTTATGGAAATTTATTTTCTTGTTATATATACATATATATAAAAAACTTCAATTTTTCCTCTTGTCCCATAAAAAAAAAAAGTGAGCTTTGAATATCACTGCATTTTCTACACTGGATCTACTTATTCTTGCTTTTTTCTCTCTGAACCTCCAGGTTGGAGAAACAGAGGTCTCTACTTCTGTCTCTTATACTTCAGCTTTCTTCACTCTTTCTTTTTTTTCCCTCTAGTCTTAGGATTTCCCACCTCTCTACAGTTTACTTCCCCCTCCCCCAATACCACTTACACACACACACACACACACACACTCCTCATTAACAATCTCCTTGCTCATAGACCTTCATGAGCTGAACCAGCATCCTAACTCAGTCAAGAAAAGAAGAATGCATGAATGGCAAATATTCCATGGATTTTTCATTTTCTAGTATCAAGTTTTGAATATAAGTAAATGTTACTGTTTGATCCTGTTACCCACTTCCTTTAGTTTTGTCCCACTTATTATTTCTCACTTTAAGCAGGGAACTTAAAATACCTAAATTCTTGGTTTTATCCCTGAATAGAGTTTTTCCTCCCCTCCTTAAGTGAGATGTTAGCTTCCCTGGCTAAATATAGCAATCATCTGTCAAGAATCCTCCCAGAATACAAAGAGACACTCTATCCTTCTAATAATGGATGTGGTGTTTTCTCAACTGAACGTAAGTATGTTAGAAAAGCACATTTAAAAAGAGACATATTCTTGTAGGATACATTACTGTGTATTTGTAAACCCATTTCCACATTGATGCACATGCCAAATCATTTGCTATTATTACACTCAGCATTATTTGCTCCAGATCATTGTGCCAAAAGATAATGTCTTAAAAGTACAGAAAGCAGGCATTTGGGGGCAGTACAGATATAGATGGGAGAATCACCAAGAGAATGGTTCCTTCTTACAATTGAGTTTTTTGTGTTTTTTTATTTAAATTATTTCTTGTTTAAGGTATTACATAAGTCTCCTTCCCTCCCCCGCCCCCCATTGACCTCTCCCTGGTTGCCC
>NW_006289557.1:1779737-1793866 GCF_000327345.1 Myotis davidii | reverse complement strand
TATCTTGTTTTTTTTTGTTTTTTTCTTTCACGGAAAACTATTCTTTTTTTCTTTATTGATTAAGGTATTACATATGTGTCCTTATCCCCCCCACCCCCACTCATGCCCTCACCCCCCTGTTGTCTGTGTCCATTGGTTAGGCTTATATGCATGTGTACAAGTCCTTTGGTTGATCTCTTACCCCCTCACCCTCATAGGCTGGACTGTATGTTCGATGCTTCTATGACTTTTGTTTCTTAATTATCTTAAAGGGTGGAGATTATGCAACAAGTATTACCTAGGTCCTGAATGGAGGACCAGGGGAATCTAAATGCAACAAAAATGGCTCTGGCCAGTGTGGTCAGTTGGTTGGGCATCATTCTATGGACTAGGAGGTTGCTGGTTAGTTCCCCGGTCAAGGGGAACATGCCCAGGTTGTGGACTTGATCCCTGGTGGGCTGCAAGCAAGAGGCAGCTCGTTGGTGTTATGTTCTCTCATTGATGTTTCTCTCTTTCTCTCTCTCTACCTTCCTCTCTCTCTAAAATTCAATAAACTATTTAAAAATTGTTTAAATACATAAATGAAACAAAAATGAAAGAAATTTTTTGAATGTAATAGTTTATCCATTTTAATTGTAAGCTGAAAATCAGAATTCAGAAGAGATATCAACACTGAGAAAAATCACATAAGTTTATTAAGTTAAACATCTTTCTTCATGGATTATGTATCCAATAAGATTAAAATGTCACAATTTTATCACTCATAAAATTGCTGAGGGGAGAATGACTTGTTCTTGTGTGGCATCAGAAAACTTACCTAAAGGACAGTGTGATGATGTAGGAAGTCAAACTTCTTTCTAAAGTTGAAGGTAGTCCCTAAAGCCTATTTTAAGATACTGGGCTAGTTTATATTTATATGTATTTATATTATACATTGAATTTAACAAACTTCTCAATTTTTGTCTCATATCATGCTGGGTGCTTTATAAGCACTACCTAATTAAATCACCATAATAACACTGCTAAGGAACTGAGGCTCCAAGATGATATGTTATTTGCCCAAAGTATAGAGTCAGCGTGCTATAGAGTTAGAAACCCAACTAGTTATTTCCAGAATTTAAATGTTTAATCTTTGCACATGCCTCAAGGACATATATGTGGTAGGTAGGACATCTCTCACCACTAGTATTTGAATAAACTAGTGCTACAGGAGCTCAAGAGAGGGAGTGCATTTCTTTAGCAGTTAGAGAAGGGGCAGGACACCCTGAAGGATTAAAATGCCATTCCAGTAAAGAAGAGAAAGCCATTTCTGGCAGAAGTTTTAGCACTAAACTCTAAGTAGAGAGAGGCTATAGAGTACATTTGATGTGAACAACTAGTTTGGTGTTGCTGAAGTGGAGAAAAGAGGTACTGGGCCCGGTGTAGCTCAGTTGGTTGAGCGTCATCCCATGCACCAAAAGGTTGTTGGTTTGGTTCTCCGTTAGGGCACATGCCAGGGTTGGGGCTTGTAGGGGGTGTGCAGGAGGTGGCTGATTTATTTTTATCTCTCCCTCTCCCTTCCTCTCTCTCTAAAGGCAATAAAACATATTTTAAAAAGAGGTACTGAATTGAGGATGGAGCCTTAACATTCAAGATTCCTGATTAGAACATCACCATTACCATATCTGAGAGACAGATTTTAATTTCTGCCCCTATGGTCTTGACCATTTCAGGTAGTTTTTGCAAATGTTGGAGCAGAGTTGTCTGAATGGAAGGGCTATCCAGGGTAACTTATGTCCCTCTATTAAATCTCTTGGTATGCTCTCCCTTGGACTTAGCATTTACTATTTTCATGTTTACTTGATCAATCGGGCATAACTCTTTGACTTCAAAGACTGTATCTTGCTTATATGTTTTCCTCCAGACCTATCCTTTCCTATGCAGTTTCTTTGAGGGTACAACCTTGACTTTTCAGTTGTTGAAACTGCACAAAACAAACGGTGGCCACAGGCAAATTTAGATATTCATCCTTTGACCTCATCCACTCAGCAATTTGATCCTGGGTTTTTTCTCTCTAGTTGCCACGAGCTTTCCATCTGACTTGCATTTAATTATGTCCTTAATCAGCATGATGCAAGATCCAACTTCTGACCTCCAAGCTGTGCTTTTATCTTTCTTCCTTAAGTCCATGAGTTCTAGAACAACCTTCAGAAAGCCCTTCCAGCTCTACCTCTTCCAGGGTGTCTGCTCCCCTAGAAGTCCCACTGGCTCACTTTTCCATCTGCCCTGCCCTGGAGGTATGGTCAAGAGGGCACTTGGCACAGAGCCTGAAAAGTGATAGTATAATTTATTTACCACTTACACTGCATACTATGCACTTTGTATATATTACATTTAATCCTACAAATGTTCAAGTTTGTGAATGATTATTCCTAAGGCTCACAAGGATACGTACAAGTAAGTAAAGCTCACAAAGGTGGCTGAATTTCACATGTGGTTGGAATCTATAATCATGGGTGAACTGAATCTCAATGCTTCCCTCCCAATGCAATTTCTAACTTTAACTTTTTCTCCAATTTATTTCTGTTTATTTTTTAATATGTTACTGCTTCAATAAACATGAAAAATTGTTTTAATTTGAATGCTCATGAAATTGTGCCAAGAAATTAAAATATCCTGACTGCCTAGTCTCAGAAGAACTAAAATATGATAAATATTACCAAGATGGTGAACTCCTATTATTCTCAAGAATATGCTAATAGCTGGAGAAGTTTATCAAAGCACTTTGGTGAATATTTAAATGACCAGTTGTAAAATTTTATATAATGGAAGGATATCATCAGTTTCATACCCTCAGCTATTGACATTGTTAATAGGTCTCAGTTAAGCCACCAGATCTTTTAAAAACTTGTTTACATTTAAGAAATGGTGTGATATGTATTAGAAGTGATTTTTTGGTAAAAACCTAGGCACTCTTGCCGAGACTGGTTTGGCTCAGTGGATAGAGAATCGGCCTTTGGACTGAAAGGTCCCAGGTTCGATTCCAGTCAAGGGCACGTACCTGTGTTGTGGGCACATCCCCAGTAGGAGATGTGCAGGAGGCAGCTGATCGATGTTTCTCTCTCATCGATGTTTCTGACTCTCTATCTCTCTCCCTTCCTCTCTGTAAAAAATCAATAAAATGTATTTTAAAAACAAAACAAACAAACAAAAAAAACCTAGGCACTCTGAAACACTAATTTTGTCAATCTTTAAACTCTACAAATATGCTTAACTTGTATTTTCAATACAATAAAAAAAAAGGTAGATATGTAGCCCTGGCCTGTAATACTTAGTAGTTTGAACACTGGCCCACACACTGAAGGGGTCACAGATTCATTTCCCAGTCAAGGGCATGCAACTGGGAGGCAGGTTAAATTCCCCAGTCCAGTCAGGGCATGTGCAGGAGGCAACCAATCAATGTGTCTCTCTCACATCAATGTTTCTCTCTGTCTCTTTCTCCTCCTCTCTCCCTCCCTCCCTCCCTCCTTCCCTTTCTCTCTCTCTCTCTCTCTCTCTCTCTCTCTCTCTCTCTCTCTCAAAAAAAAAATAATAATAATAATCAATGAAAAACATAACCTCGGGTGAAGATTAACAATAACAAAAAATTAGTTATGTAACAGCAGTAGCATTCTCACCGCTACATTTCCAGCCTCATGTCCCACTTCTACCTGTGCCTGCCCTTTTTTCCAACCATGAATCTCCCATGTCATTCTGTGTCATGTATGTGTTCATCTGTGCTGCACTCCCTGCCTGTGAAGACTTCAAACTTCATTCTCCCTTTTTTTCTAGCTCATTCCAAAATCAGCATAGGTGTCAGCCCCTCCAGGGAGCTTTCTTCCTGAGTGATTTGATGTACCCCACCCTGGGTTCTCATAGAACACTGAACATTCCTCTTTCGTGACTTAAAGTTCTGGGTACCTTAGGTCTCCCCTTTCAAACTTTGTAACCTTTATGAGGTAAAGCATGTGGAGTCATAGGCACAATATCTAGTAGAGTGCACCTAATGGACAATAATTAATATTACTTGAAGGCAGGAAGAGAGGGTGGTCCTAAAGAAAAATTGAGGCCCATGGCAAGTATGTGACTCGACGATCACAAAGCTGGTAAGTGACAGAGTCCCTATAGAATCCATTCCCCCTGCATCCCTGGCCCAAACTCAATCCACTATTCCACACTTCACTCACTGTCACTAGTTTGGGACAAGGATTTTTTTTTAAAGTGGATCTATATATGTACACACATACAGGTAATCATTTGATGAACTTCTTAAAGAATTTGAAACATAAATACTTAAAAGTGAATATATTACTTGAAAGTAAACTAGACAACTAGGTAAATATACTAAATTACTAGCAATATTGCAATCTGTAATAATAAAAGAATAATATGCTAACTAGACCAGATGTCTTCCGGACGTCTCCTGGACAAAGCTTTGGTGGTGGGGGCTGAGGAAGAGGCAGTTAGGGGTTATCAGGCAGGCAGGCAGAGTGGTTAGGGGCAATCAGACAGGCAGGTAGAGTGGTTAGGGGTAAACAGACAGGCAGGCAGGTGAGCAGTTAGGAACCAACAGTCCCAGATTGTGAGAATGATGTCTAACTAACGGTTTAGGCCCGATCCGTATGGGTGCAGGCCAGGCTAAGGGACACCCCCCGCCCCCGTGCACAAATTTTGTGCACTGGACCTCTAGTCTATATATATAAAAGCCTAACCAACCATCTGACCATTTGACTGCCCAACCAGTAGCTATGATGTGCACTGATCACCAGGGGACAGACGCTCAACACAGGAGCTGCTGAGCTGCAGTGACTTGGGGTGATGCACCTGGAACCAGAGAGGAGGGAGACCAATTCTGGGGTGTGTCACCTGAGAACCACTCTCTCGCAATCCAGGAACCCTTGGGGAATGTTGGAGAGCTGGTTTAGACCCGATCCCTGCAGGCCAGGCCAAGGGACCCCACTGGTGCACGAATCATGCACTGGGCCTCTAGTCTTCATATAAAATGAAGAACAAGGGGAAGCTACTTCTAAAAATGTACCTATGTATTTCCTTACATTCAAACCAAGAAGAAATGTTTCTGTGATTCAAGGGAACATAATCAAAAGGGAGATAGAGGAGTTTCCTTTTTATTTTTTTGTTTCATTCAAGCCCAAATATTATTTATCAAATAAAACTAATAACCCATTATGGTTATTGAGTTTCTAGGGTCATTTTTCCAAAAGCAAGAAAAGTATTAATGGTAATTATACCAAATCCCAACTAAAACAGTGATTAGAAAGACCATTGTGGTAGATTTTTCTGAGCCTTCATTCATCAGGAATTTTAATGTCATTTATATTCCAAGAAGAGGTAGAATTTCAAGTTGCTCAGAGAAATCTATGACACATGCGAGACTGGATGAATTGTGAAATAGAAACTCTAGACCAAGGATTTAGTTTGTGATAGGTAATCATTAAATGCTTCCACATAGTACTTTCAAAGTTTTACAGTTTTGTGTATCCAATTAAGCAGAAGTTAAGCTGGCTGTTAAAGTGACTGACAAGAACTTTTCCCACAGCACCTGCCTGTTGTACTCTCTATCTCCCCTAACAGGACCACTCTAGGTGCCCAGGAAAAGCTTCTGCCTCTCGATGTCTAGCACATTGTTCATGAACCAATCTTTCTTTAATGACTGAAACTTTATATTAATTGAACAATATTTTTTCCCTCAAATTCTTCTTAATTATCTACAAAATTATTCTAAACTAGAGGTCCAGTGCACGAAATTCATGCATGGGGGGTGGGGGGAGAGGTCCCTCAGCCTGGCCTGCACCCTCTCCAATCTGGGACCCCTATGGGATCGGGCCTAAACTGGCAGTCGGACATCCCTTTCACAGTCCGGGACCACTGGCTCCTAACCGCTCATCTGCCTGCCTGCCTGATTGCCCCTAACCACTCTGCATGCCTGTCTGATGCCCCTAAATGCTCTCCCCTGACAGCCTGATCACCCCTAACCACCTCTGCCTCAGCCTCCGCCACCATGGCTTTGTTCAGAAGGATGTTTGGAAGACACCTGGCATATTATCTTTAGCATGTTATCTTTTTATTAGTATAGATATCATATTCTAGAAATAGAACAAAATGAAAAACCTTTTCTGGTTCCACTAAATAAATTCTTTTTACTCATTGTATAATTTGGGTAAACAAATTTCATCAGGAACTATTAGTTGAATGAGTGGCCCTTTCTAATTATTTTTATATGTTCCTTTTTTTAAACAAAAAATGTCTTTCTTGATTTGCATCTCTAGAATGATTAGTGACTTTGAACATGTTTTCATATGTCTCTTGGCCTTCTGTATGTCCTCTTTTGAAAGTATCTATTTAGGTCCTTTGCCCATTTTTTGATTGGATTGTTTATCCTCCTTTTGTTAAGTTGTATGAGTTCCCTGTAAATGTTGGAAATTAAACCCTTATCAGAGATAACATTGGCAAATATGTTCTCCCATGCAGTGGGCTTTCTTGTTGTTTTGTTGATGGTTTCTTTTGCTGTGCAGAGCTTTTTATTTTAATGTAGTCCCATTTGTTTATTTTCTCCTTAGTTTCCATTGTCCTAGGAGCTGTATCGGTAAAGATATTGCTAAGAGATATGTCTGATATTTTGCTGCCTATGGAATCTTCTAAGATTTTTATGGTTTCCCATCTTACATTTAAGTCCATTATCCACTTTGAGTTTATTTTTGTGTGTAGTGTAAGTTGGTAGTCTAGTTTCATCTTTTTGCATGTATCTGTCCAATTTTCCCAACACCATTTATTGAAGATACTGTCTTGACTTCATTGTATGCTCTTGCCTCCTTTGTCAAATATTAATTGAGCATAATGGCTTGGATTGGTTTTCGGGTTCTCTGTTTTGTTCCATTGGTCTATATGTCTGTCTTTTGTGTCAGTACCAGGCAGTTTTGAGAACAGTAGCTTTGTAATATATTTTGATATCTGATATTGTGATCCCTTTGTTATTCTTTCTCAGGATTGCTGCAGCTATTTGGAGTCTTTTTTTTTTATTCCATCTGAATTTTTGGAGAGTTTGTTCTAGGTCTGTGAAAGATGCCATTGGTATTTTAATGGCGATTATACTGAATCTATAGATTGCTTTGGGTAGTATGGGCATTTTAATGATGTTGATTCTACCAATCCATGAACACAGTATGACAATGAGGTACCATCTCACACCTGTCAGAATGGCTATCATCAACAAATCAACAAATGACAAGTGCTGGAGAGGATGTAGAGAAAAAGGAACCCTTATGCACTCCTCATGGCAATGCAGACTAGTGCAGCCACTGTGGAAAACAGTATGGAATTTCCTCAAAAAATTAAAAATGGAACTGCCATTTGACCCAGTAAACCCACTTCTAGGAATATATCCCAAGGAATCAGAAACACCAATCAGAAAGGATATATGTACCCCTATGTTCATAGCAGCACAATTTATAAAAAACAGACCATCCAACCTCAGAGGAAAGGCGGGGGTGGGGGGTTGGGTAAGAGAGCAACCAAAGGACTTGTATGCATGCATATAAGCATAACCTATGGACACAGACAATAGGGGGGTGAGGGTATATGATGGGGGTGGGAACAGGCAGGGAGAGGTCAATGGAGGCAAAAGGGAGACATATGTAATACTTTTAACAATAAAGAATTTTTTTTAAAATATACATTTTTATTGATTTCAGAGAGAAGAAGAAAGAAGGGGAAAGAGATAGAAACATTAATGAGAAAGAATCATTGATCGGCTGCCTCCTGCATGCTTCTCCCCCCTGGGGACCAAGCCTGCAACCTGGGCATGTGCCCTGACTGGGAATCTAAATATGATCTCCTGGTTCATGGGTCAATGCTAAACCACTGAGCTGTACCAGCCAGGCTATTTTTGTATATTCTTAAGTGTCCCATAGTGAGCTTTGGGAGAGTGAAGGTCCTGTCACCTCTGTGTCTTTCTCAAGGTCCATATTCCCTAGAGACATCAAATTGACCATCAACAATCATATCATTGAAAGTGATACAAATGGCCTATGGTATGTTCTTGGTCTGGCTAAAACCGCTAGGGCTATTCCAAAGCTGAGGAAGGAAATGTCTTTGAGAGACCACAAAGCTGAAAATGGGAAACATACCTCAGCTCCCTGATAGCACCTTGGGCTGGCTTACCACATCCTTGCTGACTCCCTGCTCTCTGAGTCATCAGCACATGAAAGGGGAGCTTTTATCCCAGCATCTGAAAAATCCTCCACTTGAAAAAAAAAAAAAAAGAGCCTATTCTCTCTGGAGGATAAAAGCGAAATTGCAATTCTGGGCGATATGTCTGCAGCCAGGTGCAGGCTCTGCAGGAGTGAGCTCTGGGACAGAGGCAAATCTCTCCCGATCGATAACTACATTTAAACTTTTCTTTCCAAAACAACTGAAATTGAGCCGACCAAAGCAGTTCAGAAACCTAACCCATGTAACTTGGGTCACACAATGTGCCTTTCAGTCAATGACATCATTTCTCATTCTCAGCAAATAAGGCAAAGGCCCAATTTGCTTTAGATGAAGATTTGTGACTCTGAGACCAAAGGGGCTCAGCTTCAGTTCATAAAACAGTAATTTTCAGCGCAATGTAGGCCACTACCTACCTACCCCAATCTCAGGGCGGCACCCCTGACCTCCACCCTGTTTGTAAAAGTCCCTTTTCTTCTATGGTTCTTCAGTCTTCCATATGTAAAAGGGCCTTAACAATAGCAGCAACCCAGTCACTGTCCAAAATATTGCCCACCACATAGTAGGCATACAGTGACTATTTGCTGAATGGATGACGGAATGGAAATTGACTGAGGAATGATGGATCCACTTTTAACAGCTCTTGAGCTCAGAGGAAGGCACTCTGTAAATAAGGACCCAAGGCTATTAGCATTGATTGGCTGTTATTCAACCTCATATTGGGGATGATATGAACTTCTAAATACAGTCTGTACCCTTAGAGCTTCAAAGGCGCTCCAGAGACTGCATTTATGCTCCATGGTAATGACTGCTAAAATAATAATAATGATAATGATAATAATAACCCCTTTTAAATGTGAAGTTCTTTACAGTTTGCAAAGCACTTTCACATCCATTATCACATTAACTCCTCCCAAAAGCCCTGAGAAAGAGATCTCATTCCTTCAGGTTGAAGAAATAGGACTCACAAAAGTGATGTGACTTGTCTACAGTCACAGAACTAGTAAGGAACATGGCACCTACGTTTAAGTGGGTTTCATTTTAAAGAAACAGCAACCATTCAGCCAAAAACCATTTTTGGTTTAATAACTTTGTAAAAAATACCTTACTTATAAGTGGATTCTCGTTAGCATTGCTTCAAAACAGTTATTACATCTCCTAAATCATAGAGAGCTGGTGTTAAAGAGGGCCTTGGAATGCATTCATCCCCCCATTCATTCATATATTTATTAAGCTCTTCCTTCACTGTGGAGTAAGTGCACAGCTCGGGGGAAGGGATGGGACACAGTGATGTGTTTGTCATCAAGGATCCCAGTTGGGCTACAGCATAGGACATGTAACAAACATCTATAGTACAAGGTGAAAAATTTTAAATATCATCTCCCTGTCAGACAAGTGAATGGTAAGTTAGGGAGGAGTGCCAAATACCAGTTAGGAAGTTCAGGGAAAGCATCGTGGATTTTGTGCTGGCCTTAAAAACAAGGAGGATTAGAATCACGAAGAACACAAATCAAGGAGAGGAGGGCTAAGAGGAGCACAAGCAGAGTTGAGTTGCCTCCTGGGCAAGAGAGAAGAGCTGGGTTTTCTGGTGTGGAGTGTACAGAGAAGAGTTGTTAGATGAGGCCGAGCCAGGTGGCAGGGGGCCTTGAATGCAGGCTCATTCACAGATGCAGAAACCGAGGCTCACAGAGGTATGACCTCTTCTTTTTGCTCTTCTGTCCCATACATTTCTGAAATTGCATCTGCCAATATCTTGTCAACTAACAAGGAAAACGAGTATCTTGACTTAGAAAAGATATAACATTTCTGGGGTATTTTCTACCAAAATACAATATAGTCTAAAGGTAAAAAATGCTAATCAACCTAGACTCAAACTAGGTTTTGGAAGGCTTTGGACATGATGCCAGTTACAAGGGTGTTTTCCCCAGGAATGCTCCGCTATCTCCACTTGACCGAGGCACCTCATCCCAGTTTCCTGGCCTCCTCTGCATTCTCCCAGTGTGCTCTGGTTCAGCACTTCATGGGTGCTGTCATACTCAGTCCCTCTTCACCTCATCTATAACTACCCAAGCTCTTGCTCTGAGCCCGGGGCCAACAACTACTAAAATCCAAACAAGGTATAAGCAATTTTTCTGCCTACAATTGGTCATAAGTAATGCTCTTCTCTGTTGTGAACAAACAGGTGTGCATGCATTTTCATGAAGCTATTCTCTGAAACTAGTGAAGTAGTGAGACAGAGTGGAAAAATACAGGCTATGCAATTAGGGAGTCAGAAAATCTGATTTGGTCCTATCTTTACTAGAAGTAGTTTGCTCTGTGACCTTGGTCAAGTCACTTCCCTTCTCTCTGAACTTCTTTGGAAGGGAATAATAATACCTAGTTGCCCAACATATACTAATGTGTTTGTTGTAAGTATGCAATGACTTAATGTATGTGCAAGTTGTTTAAATATTATAAACTGCTGAACAAACTGGGGTCCTTTTATAATAACCATGGTTGATCTAATCATATCAGAGGTTATAAGTTCCAAGCCTCTTGTTTTCTAAATGAGGAAACAAGTTTAGAGAGAGGAAGTAACATGCTCAAGGTCACACTGGAAATTAACACCAAGGTTGAAAGTAACATCATGACTCCCAACTCTCCCCCTCCCCAACCCAGAAGTCTCTCCATTGGAACCAAAGGCTGTGTTATCACATAACCTCCCATACAAGCCCTATGTGGGACTTGAAGTCTTTTTAAAATGATATTACATGCATTGGGCCAGAACATGATAAGGAAAGCTATTCACACCATCCATACTGAAATGAACTAAACGAGGCACAGATTGAGTGATCTGGCCAAGTTCCAAGAAGATGAGATAAATAAGAAGGAAACCGCAAATGTAGGCTGGAGGTCAACGTGCCAGGTGAGACAACATCACCAAATGATTGAAATGACTGCATTCTATTGCTGTTTCAAATAACTCTGGTCCTTCTCTTCTGAATCCTATATAATACAGATCCACATATTTTGACCTAAAATTTTCATTTGAAGAATTCCATGACCCCATTTGCAGTAATTGGAGTCAGGCAGATGTAGAATTGCCAATTCTGCACAACTCAGTCACTTTCTTCTCATACCTGTTTTGATGGCTTCAGCAACAGCTCATTTCCTGGGAACTTTGGGCAAACAATCACTTCTGCTTCACCTTGCTTTTTCCCCTCCTACTGTATTACACATAATTTCAATCCTTGGAGTAGATTTACTTTACTAAAAACTCTAGTTTCCCTATCTAAAATCTTTGGGGCCATATGTGTTTTAAGAATTCATACTCATTTGGATTCTAGAAATACAATCCAGTAGCTTTCTTAATATGTTATAAACTAGAGGCCTGGTGCATGAAATTCATGCATGAGGGCAGGGGGTGTCCCCTCAGCCCAGCCTGCACCCTCTCCAACCCGGAACCACTGGCTCCTAACTGCTCACCTGCCTGCCTGCTTGATCGTCCCAAACTGCCCTCCTGCCAGCCTGATTACCCCTATGCCCCCCTGCTGGCCTAGTCACCCCCAACTGCCACCACTGCTGGACTGGTCATCCCTCACTGCCCCCTTGCTGGCCTGGTCACCCCATGCAGCCTGCTGTTCGGTCATTACTGTTACTGTGACAGTGTCCCAGACAATTTGCATATTCCTCTATTATTAGCATAGATACCTTAGTAGGATCTGGGGCAGGACCCCATAGTCAAATGCTTTACTATTTCTTCAGCAAAATACAGGAATAGGCTCACTAAGTTGGATACTAAATATATCAGCAGCCTCACATCAGAACAGGTCAGGTTTTGCCACCAGGTAAGTTTGCTGCACATTTAAAGAAAATGGTAAGATTTTGGAGCTTTCTGGATTTTGTAATTGCAGATAAAAAATTGTGGATCCGTACAATTACTCAATAGTTGAACTACACAGTTCAGGTCAAGTAATGTTGATATTTCTATATGTCTCTCAAAGAGAGTCATCAATGTTAGTTGACATGTACTGAGTTGATTTTGTCCTATGGACCTTTCCTGACGTCATAAAGAAACACAACAGAAAATAAAATAGGTATTTTGCCTCCTCTTTTCCTTTCAAAAGACACATCTTTGTTATTGGCAGTGAGAGTGAGTACCTGCCTCCACCTAAATCATCAGCATGACCAGGGGGATAGTAGAAAGATAGAAGGATGATGGTGGATATAAAGAGGATTATTACTATGGATTGAACTGTGTCCTTCCAAAATTCATATGTTGCCTAAACCCCAATGAGAGTGTATATGAAGATACAGCTTATAAGGAGGTAATTAGATTAGATGAGGTTATAAGGTGTGGGGGGTCTCTTTGATGAGGTTTGTGTCATTATAAGAAGAGACACCAGAGTGATCACTCTCTCTTCCCTCTCTCTGTGTGCCTCTCTCTCTCCCACCTCCTTCCCTGTCATGTGAGGACACAGCACGAAAGTGACCATCTGTCTGCAAGAAAGAAGTGTCCTCACCGGGAACCAGATTTACTGGCACCGGGATCTTGGACTTCCCAAACTCAAGAATTGTGGGGAATACATTTATGTTAACTCACCTAAACTGTGGTACTTTGTTATTGCAGACAAGGCTAACTAATACAATTATTGCTACCATACCAATTCTATCTACCATATCGGCCGTCTTCTCATGACATACACAGTCATGAGTTTTACTCATAGTAATTTTGTTTGGGTACACAGTTCGATGCCTTGCTGCTTGTGGAGCATTTGTTGAACACTAAACTCAGTGTCAGAGATCTAAATAGTTGTCTTGACTCTGCCACCTAGAGGTGTATGAACCTAGACAGGTCCCTTCCTTTCTCTGGGGCTCTGAAAGTTACCGACTGGATCATCTCTAAGTTTTCTTCCTACAGTGACATCCCCAAATACTGAGAATTTAACCACACCCAGTTTGCATTTCCCAGTAATGCTTTTTGGCAAATCCAGGAAACTGCTCTACAGAATCATTAAGGCATCCCTTCTCCCCGCTCCACCCCCAAGACCATTTTTATTGTTCTCACACTTACCTCCAGGGTGTTAGTAAGATCGATGGAACTGTTTGTGTTTCTCAGATGGAAAAGCTACTCAAGAGTGTCTTTGCAGCTTGATTGTGGTTAAAGCTGCCTCATGAATTGCTGATGACCTGCATTTCTGAAAGAGATTGAGGTAACTGTAAATTACAGCAGGGTCAATTTGGGGGTAGGAAGTAATTCTTCCCATGATGCTCACTGGGCAATAGTCTGAGAAAAAGCTAAGAACCATATGATTTCACTCTTATGTGAAATGTAAAACTGAAACTCATAGACACAGACAATAATAGAGTGGTTACCAGAGGGAAGGGGGTTCGAGCTGAGGAGTAAAAGGGTCAAATATATTATGACAAAAGATGGTTTGACTTTGGGTGGTGGGCACACAATGCAATATACAGATCCTATATCATAGAAATGTATACTCAAAACCTATGTGATCCTATTAACCAATGTTGCCCCAATAAATTTCATTTTTTTAAAAAAAATCAGGGAAATAGCCTCTACATCTATGAACTGTCTTCCCGGCAGAGGCCAGTCAAGGAAGGAGACACAAAGATCTGGAAATGACTTCTTAGCCTAATGCTATGATTGCCCCTGTGAGTCAGGCAGGAGTCACTCCACTTCCCCTGCCCGCCCACCACTCTGTACTCCTTTCCTGTGTAACATTTCCATGTGGACCTTCAGTTCTCCCCCTTCTCCACCAAACCCTTTCACCCCAAGTCTGACTGCATTGCCTTTTCTTCTCCTCCTTCTGACACATCAAAGAGACAATGAAGCAGGAATATTGGGGTAACATAGGCAGGCTCAGGGATTTTTTAGAATCGGGGTCCATGGAAAAGTGTGTTCTTTC
>NW_006289557.1:1771299-1779627 GCF_000327345.1 Myotis davidii | reverse complement strand
CATGTGGGAGTCTGTACTTGTTCTTCAATAAATCTCCACCTTTCCTATATCCCTTTCTGTCCGTGGATTCATTCTTCGATTCCAGTGGACAAAGAATCTGGGTTTCAGTCCAAAAATTCGGTATCAATAGTAACCCCATAAGAGAAAATGTTTAATTTATTATCCAATCAATGCTCAAACTGCAATATAACTGATGAATTATAATTGTCATGACATGCACCATATTTCACATTGCCATGTCCCCAAAGCCTTTATAAAAGTATTTCTGCCAGAGGTTTCCTATTCTGACTGAATCTGAATCTCTTTAAAATCTTGTTAAAATACAGATTTTTTTCAGGCCAAACAGACATCCTGAATGAGAACCTGTGGGAATGGTGCTCAGAATCTGTATCTTAACAAGCTCCCCAGTACTTCGTAAGCAATTAGCCTAATATTAATCATTTGGAAAATGCTAGTGGTGGCTTCATACTCAAAGAAGCTGAGACCTCGTCTTTAATCTTAATGTTGATATAAATTCTAAATCTTTACTGCACATAGCTAAAATATTACTCTAAATTAACCAAAAGGCATATTTATTGTAATTACACTGGAGTGAAACATGAAACACAGCAAGAATGCAATTGGGCTCAAGAACAACTAGAACGTCAGCTCCAGGACTCTTCTGTCTCATCTCAACTGGCTTCTGAATATCTACTTGGTTTTTCCCTCTCACTCAGCCAGGCTTCCTCCTCTCCTCAGTGGCAGAATGTGACTGCAGGCATTTCCCAAATGCTACATGTTTTAATCCATATACCCAGATAACTTTCTCTCCTATAAGTTCAGATTCTCAGGAAGAGAATTTGAATTGGGCAACATCAGGTGTCCCTGCTCTCAAAGTAAACACAATACAAATACATGCACATATTCATATTCTCTCTCTCTCTCTCTCTCTCTCTCTCTCTCTCTCTCTCTCTTCTCTTTCTCTCTCTCTCCCTCCATAAACTATGACTCTGAGGTTAAGACGGAAGCTGTCTCAGTCACCCTGTGCTTAGGGTTTGGTGAATAGCAGCAGTTCTCAGAACACTCTGGGAAGT
Organism: Myotis davidii; assembly: GCF_000327345.1. Classification (NCBI taxonomy): domain Eukaryota; kingdom Metazoa; phylum Chordata; class Mammalia; order Chiroptera; family Vespertilionidae; genus Myotis; species Myotis davidii. Next base: position 1,778,554 of record NW_006289557.1, on the reverse strand, counting down.
TCCTGTAAAGGAGAGTTGGAGGGAGAAGTGCTGTATGAGAAAACAATGGGTACACATTATAATATGTTAGAGACCCGATGCACAAAGATTCATGCAAAAATGGGCCTTCCTTCCTCTGGCTGCCAGCACCGCCTTCGCTCCAGCCCAGAGCCCACCTTTCTGCCTTTGTTCAGGCCTGGAGCCACCTTTCTGCCTTCCAATGCTGCCCAGAGGCCCGAGTGGCTGGGGCAATACGGAACGCCTGTGTCATCATCATGGCGACAACACAAGCATCCCGCCCTGCCCCCAGCTGCTCAGCGCCTGTGTATGCAAATTAACCCACCATCTTTGTTGGGTTAATTTGCAAACTCACTCCTGATTGGCTTGTGGGTGTCGTGAAGGTACAGTCAATTTGCATCTTTCTCTTTTATTAGTGTAGGCCTCTCTTAGTGCCTATCACAATGCTTAGTTCCTAATAAATGCTCAATAAATATTTGTTAAGTGGAGCACTGTTCCAGAAGTAGTCAGAAAATCAGATTTCCAGTGCTGGTATCAACAGTGACTAGCCATGCAAACATCAAATCTCTAAATCAGTTTCTTCATCTATAGAGTGGAAATAACAATATGGCTATTTAGTGAAAAGGAAAAAAAATCAAAATTATACACACACTTTTATGTATATCTGAAAGTACTGTAAACTGCAAACTAGATATTGAGTGCTATTTTCAATGATCTAAAAATATATGTTTGCATTGGAACCTTCCCATTCATTGTTAAAGATTCATGTACTTGATTTAATAAGGTCATTTATTTATGGGAATGCAAATTGAAACCTGAAGTCTACCTTGCTTGAAGATTTTCCCTTTTATCAAAGTTATCTACAGTTTAAATGTCATATTTCAACAGAACCTGCTACTGGGAGTAACTACTGAACTTGCTACATGCCAACCCCTATGGTAAGCTCTTTTTTACATATTATCTCATTTAATGCAAACAACTCTTTGAATTAAGTATAAATAGTATTGCCATTTTACACAAAAGGAAGTTGAGTTTTAGAAGGATTGGGTAACTTGCTCAAGGACACAGAGATAATAACTCCTAGAACCAAAGTCTATCAATAAAATGTGTGTGTTTGAATTTGTCTTTCTTAAAATGTCATAGAAATTTCTATATTACCCAGGAGCACATGATTGTTAATAGTCTCCCCAAAACTTGCTTCAAGATATGACTAATTCAATAGTATCTTTCTAGCTAAGCCTTTTAAAATATAACACATTTCATCCTCAAGTCTAATGTTCTTCACTGAATTATTCTCTGAATCCGATTCTGATATGTTTTTAATTGAAACTATTGTGCTTGGACTAAATGCAAAAGAGTAAATAGAAAAATCTATTTGTAAGCCAGATGTAAATGGCAAGATGACTCCTAAAAAGCCTATAAAGACTCAACATGTAAATTGCCAACAAATAAATCAATTACATTTTGGTCTTAATGTGTTTCATTTCTGGGTTTTTGTCCTTCAGGACTAGCTTTTCTCCTCTTTCAGTTTTTACTTTATCATTTCTAGGTAGAATTTCAATCCAGAATTTCAAAGTCCTCTGACATTACATGAACACTGTATAATGATTGTATGCATCATAAAACATTGAGTCAGAGACTGTTAGGGATGGAGTGAACTGTAGTGATTATCTGGTATAAGCCACTCAGCTTACAGAGGACAAACTGAGACCCAGAGAGAAAAGGTCATACAGCAAATTAGTATTCTTTTCAGAGAATTCCATAAAGAACTGCTTTAGAAGTCAAAAATCCATAGCCATGTTGCTAATTACTATAAACCAATTTTCTATTCTTGCCTCAGTTTATTCATCAGAAAAAAATTGAAAATTAATGAGATGACCTCTAAAGGAAACTTCCACTTCTAAGCTATTTTCTTCACCCCTAAAGAGATACGCATTTGTGTCACACATAGATTCACATCTATATCTGTATTTTTCTTTCTGTGTGAGTATTCATAGCCACTATTCCAAGTTAACTCAATATTCCAAATTATGAACTTATTGATAAGTAAGAAGCTATTGGTATACTAGTTTTTACAGTCTTCAACTGCATTCTTAAGCTCATTCTGAAGAGACCATGGGTATTATATAATAATACAGGCCCGTCACACGAAATTCATGCGTGGATTCTGTTCCTAGGCCTGTCCTGCAATCAGGGCCATCTTCCCCGGCTGCCCTCAGCTGGCCCCACCCCCTGCCGCCACCCACCCCCAGTTCCCCATTCACCATTGGGTGATCGGAGCCTGCCAGCCAGGGGGAGGAACTGAGAGGTCAGCCATTCCGCCCACTCACCAGCCCAGCCCCAACTTCGGGTTGCCCTCTGTGTGTGAGGCGACCGGTAGTGCAGGGGCCTTAACCTGGTACCACCAGTCTCCCCTGCCACCCAACTCCAGTTCCCTTTCGCCATTGGGCAATCAGAGCCTGCTGGCCAGGGAAAGGGACCAAGTGGTTGTCAGTGCACCTCATAGTGACTGGTCAAGCGATTGTTCTGGTCATTCTGCCATTAGGGTCAATTTGCATATTAGCCTTTTATTATATAGGATCAGTTGGCATTTCAGTCTAGTTCCATAGACACTGTTGATAATTAGATACAAATTAATAAGAAGGAGCTGTGTGAGATTCTATTTGGTATAACTGACAAAATCTCAGAAGACTTAAGCAAAATGAGACTATATCTGAAGAATACATACGTATCTTATAAAATGATTGAACAACAGAGCCATAACTGTCTTTGGGAATAGCTGGAATCAGGGACTTGAGATTCTCAGGATGCCCTCAACCTCTTCTCACTGACTCTTTTTACAGATGGGTTTGAGCCTCAGCTGATGTGGCTCAGTTGGTTGAGTATCATCCCATTCACCAAATGGTCACAGATTCAATTTCTTATCAGGGCACATGCCTGGGTTGTAGAGGACGAGCCTGCAAGGAGGCAGCTGATCAATATTTCTTTCTAACTTCAATGTTTCTCTCTCTCTAAAATCAATAAAAACATGTGTGTGTTTTAAAAGGCTTTTTACAATTGACCATCTTTCTCCACACTTTGGGAAACATGGCTGCCAACACTAATGATGTTTTTACATGCTAACCTTTCAGTCCACCGAGAGCCTAAAAATCTCATAGAGGAGTGACTCTGACCTGGCTTGCACTATGTATTCCCACTTCTAAACCAAATTATTGGGGTCATTGATTAGGGCCTAAGGTATTAATGTGATAATTCCTTTAATAAGCAATTTGATGAGAAAGATACAGTTATAAAAAAGGGGGTTCTTAGTAGATCATCACTATGTTTTTCACTCCATGAAGTGAAGTTCTAGATTTTCTGAATACAAGGTTGGTGTTTGAAATCAAGAGGAAAATTATTTTCTGAGGTATCTGAAATAATTGAAAGATAATGGTGGGCTTGGGATAATGCTGCAATGAGAAAATTAGTAGCCTGGTTGGAAGTTCAATTTCAAGCACATTTTACTCATATTTTACATACCAGTATGCTAAGAAGACTGCAATCAATTTAACTTTTGCTAAACAAAAAATATTAATTCAATATATTAAAAACACTGCTTTATATGGCAATACATGTTTAATTGATAATGATTAACAATGGTGGAAAATAGAATTTGTCTTATTTTAAATTCATTTTCAACACCTTCAATTTCAAGTGACATGGCAAATACTTGCATATATTCCAAAAAATTTATACTAAAAAAAGGGTAATATGCTAATTAGACCGGGAGACCGGACATCCTTCCAGACAAAGTCATGGTGGCAGGGCCAAGGCAGAGGCAGTTAGGGGTGAGCAGGCTGGTGGAGGGGGGGCAGTTGGGGGTGATCAGACCAGAAGGGGGGGAAGTTTGGGGTAATCAGGCCAGCAGGCAGAGTGGTTAGGGGAGATCAGGCAGGCAGGCAGGTGAGAGGTTAGGAGCCAGCAGTCCCAGATTGCGAGAGGGATGTCCGACTGCCAGTTTAGGTCTGATCCCACAGGGAGAGGGTGCAGGCTGGGCTTAGGGAACCCCCTTCATGCATGAATTTCATGCACTGAGCCACTAGTATTATATATAAGAAATATATACATATATTTCATATATCTGTCACAGTTTACCTAAGCTCTCTCTTTCTCAATTTCTTTTCCCCTTCCCAGTCAGAGGTAAAATTCTAAGCATGACAACAGGAGGCCATGTGCTATTGTTGGTACCAGAATAGCCATGCTTTTCAGTAACACTTAACCCTTCTCCTGAAGTTGTGTGGGTTAGAATAGCTGCCAACTAGCATTTGGGATGGTGTGAAGAGGAAATGAGAAGACCAACACTATTTCCCTTGTGCCAAGAGTAAGAAAAATATCATTCTCCTGGGAGTAGAATAATGAAGAAGGAGGTTCATGTCATGAGTATTCACCAGTTATTTTGAATAATCATAAATCAAACATGAGATTTGTTTTACTTTTCTGGAAATACAATAAAAACCATTTAAGATATTTTGAGTGTTAAACTTTTTTTCAAAGACTTTTTTTCTAGAGAAACTTTAGGTCCACAGTAAAATTGAGAGGAAAGGACAGAGGTATCCCATATATTCTCTGCCCACACACATATGCATAGTCTCCCCCATTATCAACTTATCCCATCATAGGGATACATGCATTTAAATTATTGAATATATATAGAAACACCATTATCACCCAACGTGTATAGTTTACATTAGGGTTTATTTTGGTGTTGTACATTCTATAGATTTGGACAAATGTATAATGACATTTATCAACCATTATAGTGTCACATAGAGAATTTTAACTAGCCTAAAAATTCTCTGCACTCTGCCTATTCATTTCTCCTTCCCATAACCCCCAGCAACCAGTCTCCACAGTTTTCCTTTTACCAGAATGTCATATGACTGGAATCATATAGTATGTAGCCTTTTCATGTTGGCTTCTTAGTAATATAAATTTAAGTTCCCTACTTTCTGGATGTACCACAATTTATCCATTCACCTACTGAAAGATATTTTGGTTGCTTCCAAGTTTTGGCAATTATGAATAAGGCTGCTATAAACATCCATGTGCAGACTTTTGAGTGAACACAAGTTTTCAGCTCCTTTGGGTATATACCAAGAATAAAAATGGATCATATAGTAAGAGTATACTTAGTTTTGCAACTAACCACCAAACTGTCTTCCAAAATAGCTATATAATTTTTCATTGTACAGTGATGAATGGGAATTCCTGTTGTGCCACATCATTGTCAGCGTTTGGTGTTGTCAGCCTCTGAAATTTGACCATTCTAATAGGTTTCTAGTGGTATCTCATTGTTGTTTTAGTTTGCATTGGACAAATAGGTTAATGACAAAGAAAAGAGAGCCCTGAAATAGACTTATAAAAATATAGTCAACTGATGTTTGACAAAGGAGTAAAAACAATACCATGGAGAAAAGATAGCCTTTTCAACAAATGGTGTTGGAACGACTGCACATCAACGTGCAATATAAGGAATCTAGACACAAACCTTACACCCTTCACTAAAAATAACTCAAAATGGATCATAGACCTAAATGTTAAATGCAAAATTAAAGCCCCAGAAGATAGAAAATCTAAGATGGCCTTAGGTTTGGTGGTAACTTTTTAGATATGATGCCAAAAGCATGATCTATATAAGAATTGATAAGCTTTATTAAAACTAAAAATTTCTGCTCAGCAAAAACATTGTCAGGAGGATGAAAAAACAAGCCACGAAGCGGGACAAAATATTGGCAGAAGACATATTTAAAAAAGGGCTGTTGTCCAAAATATACAAGTACTCTTAAAAATCAAGCATAAAAAGACAAACCTATTAAAAAATGAACCAAAGATCTTAACAGATACCTCACCAAAGAAGATATATAGATGGCAAATAAGTATTGAAAAGGTGTTTCACAACATATATCATCAAATGTGAAACTTTTTTAACAACAATAACAACAAAAAGAGTACTGTGTTGCTCAAATTTCAAAAACAGGTTGAGATGACTGTTAGATTTCTTAATAATAATTGTAACAAATATTATGTCTTAAGTTTTAACGTTAATCTGTTAGACATTTATTTTACCTGTAAAATGCCTAAGATGTGTTCTCATTCAGAGAGAATATATAAAGTTTTGGTACTAGTTGAGTTAATTAAGGAAATTAGTGAAGTCATAGCAGTTAATTATCACAGTTTTTGAGTATGCATAATCTCCCACGATGAACAGTTTATAATTTTAAATAAAAATTTTCTTCACCAAATATTTTTATCAAATATATTTAATTATAATAAATATAATTGCAAGTATATAAACCTACTGTCTTTGGAACTATTAGAATAAAATTTTTAATAATATAGAAAAGGTTACCTGTCCCTTTTAGTAAACTAATTGACATATAGACTCCATTGTTTTGGGGGGTTTTTTAATGGCTAGACATAGGTAAGTACAAATTTACACAAATATTGTGTAAGTGATGATATGTAAACATTTAGCAACCTTTTCTGTTGTCTATTTAAACATAAGCTAGTAATTACTCTACCTTCCATTCTCAAAAGCACTTGTGTCAACAGCTTATCAGGCTCTCAAGTTTCCTGCTTTGAAAAAAAAAAAAAGACTTTCAGACTCAGGCTTTAACTTTAAATTTAATCAGGGCTAACTCAAAGATATTTTAAGGTTTACAATATTTCATTTTTGCAGAAATATAGAATTTCATCAGAACTATAAAATGACAGAAATTTTAGAGGCTGTCTAGCTCAAATCTCTTAATTTTGCAGATAGGAAAAACAATACTAGAAAATGTGAAAATCTGCCCAAAATCACAGTGCAAATTAGCACCAAAATTAGACTCAGGAATCCAGGGCTCTCCTAATTCCTAGTCCTCTGCCTTGTAACCTGCTTAGACTTCTTTTAAAGTCAAGTTTCATTAAGTAAAATAGAACTAAGTAGGCTAGGCACCTAACTAGACTCATTAGTTGCTAGATTTCTTAAAGTTATAATAGCACTGTCCTTAAAGGGAATACATTCTACTTATATAAAAACCCTGGGTGTAACATCATGGCCAGAACCGTGACCAACCAGAAGGAAGTCAGTCCTCAGGGGTCATCTTGGAAACAGCTGCGCCCTCCCCCAGCTGTTTCCTGGAGGATGAGGTTTCAGGCAGGAACCTGCCCTTGGAGCAGAGTGTGCAAGTGAAATGATTTGTAATGGATCTATTATTGAAGCTACCTTTGGAAATAC
>NW_006289557.1:1755245-1770520 GCF_000327345.1 Myotis davidii | reverse complement strand
ATATATTTTATTGATTTTTTACAGAGAGAGAGACAAAGAGCTAGAAACATTGATGAGGGAGAGACATGGATCAGCTGCCTCCTGCACATCCCCCACTGGGGATGTGCCCGCAACCCAGGTACATGCCCCTGACCGGAATCGAACCTGGGACCCTTCAGTCTGCAGGCCGACGCTCTATCCACTGAGCCAAACTGGTTTCTGCTAATTCCATTTTTAAAAAAATACATTTTATTGATTTTTTTGCAGAGAGGAAGGGAGAGGGATAGAGAGTTAGAAACATTGATGAAAGAGAAATATTGATCAGCTGCCTCCTGCACACTCCCCACTGGGGATGTGCCTGCAACCAAGGTACATGCCCTTGACCGGAATTGAACCTGGGACCCTTGAGTCCACAGGCTGATGCTCTATCCACTGAGCCAAACCGGTTAGGGCAAGTAATTCCCTTTTAACGTGCACGAATTTTGTGCAGCGGAGTACTAGTCTGAAATAAAAGTCCAGGTAGACACATGCAAAAGACACGATATAAAGCGGTTTATTTCTAATTATTCAGAGAACTGGAAGAAAATAGCAATGCACTTGAAAGGGATTAGAAGAACCAACTTTCAGTGATAAAATAAGTAAGTCATAGGGATATAATGTACAGCACAGGGAATATCAACATATATAAAACCCTAATATGCAAATAGACCAAACAGCAGAACAACCGAACAACCATGCGCTGACCACTAGGGGGCACGTGCGAAACATGGCAGGCATTGGCCACAGTGAGATGGTGGAACAGGTGAGCAGGGACACGAGACCAAGGGCGTCAGTTGCTGTCTTTGGGGCAAACCTCTGATGGTTACTGAAAATTTTTTGCTCCTTCACGCCACGGTCCCACCTGGCACTTGCACCTGCTGTCGGCACCAGCCCCACTCACACCCGCTGCCGGCACTGGAGCTGCTACTTGCACCTGCTGCCGGTGCCCTGCGCTGGCCCTGATTGCTAGGCACTGTCAGCAGGTGCGAGTGGCAGCTACCAGCCCCGATCACCCCTCAGGGCTTCTCCACCTACCCCTGCTTGCACCAGCTGCAGGCATCAACCGCTGCATGTTGTCAGCTGGTGAGAGCAGTGCCTGCAGGAGCAGGGCTGCCAGCAGACAAGGGACCGGGACCGCAGCGGAAGGGGCTGGGCAGAGGTGTGGAGGATGAGCTGAGACCTGCCCCTGAGCCCACTGCAGCCTAGTGGCCCATAGTTCCTTTCAAGGTGCACAAATTCATGCACTGGGTCCCTAGTAGTCAATAATATCCTAATCACTTTAGATGGTACCACACTTTTGTGGTGATGACTTCATAAGTTGAATCCCACATTGTATACCTGAAACTAACATAACATTGTATGCCAACTGTACTTTAAGGAAAATAAATAAGTAAAATCCTAAGAAATGTAACTATAAAAGCACCCCTGCCGATTACCCTCTTTTAATAAATACCACACAAAGGAAAGGACAGAGCCCAATATATTAGACACAATTGATTTAATTTTTTTTCATCTTTATTGTTGAAAGTATTATATATGTCCCCTTTTTCTCCCCATTGATCCTTTCTAGCCCGCCCCTGTCCCCCACCCCAGGTCTTCACCACCCTATTGTCTGTGTCCATGGGTTATGCATATATTAGAAACAATTTAGAAGAAGGGAAAGGACATGAAGAACTAGTGGTTCTGAAAACAACCTAGAAAAGACAAAGCTGGGTCATAAGTATTTGGAAAATATTGCTATGGTCCTATATTGAGGGACACCGTGGAAGAAACAATGTGACAGTGGGATATCTTTAGTGTGCCTCAAATATGTAATCTGACCCACATTTATAAAAATCATTTAAAAATACTTCCTTAAGTGCAGTAGAAAACAAGACTTTCAATGTCCTTAACTTCCCAGGCTTGATCTCATTTCTTTCTATAGTAACAGTGCTAAATGAGATTCCAATATTTCAGACCATTTCAACCCTCACAGGTCATAACCAGCAGCTTGGTTAGAACAGATCCTAAGTTGCCTGACTTCCGTATACATGGAGGATAGGGCAGTGGTCCTTATTTTTATCAAAAATTATATCAGGCAAAAACAATGTGTAGGCATCAGCAAAGATATTATTAAAATGTTGGTAGAAAAACAGAGGAAAGAAAAGGAAAATATGTATGCAGGTCAATCTAGGTATTTTTATCTTCAGATAACATCAAGTTTTTGCAATGAAAGAGGGTTATAAATTCTGCCTGTTTTCTGCATAATTTATTCTATTTCAATATCAAACCTCTAATATGTCCTAACAATAACTGTTACTGCAATTGAAATTGCTATAATGGAAACCAATGAGAAAAGGAAATCCTATAAGTTATTCAGTTCTCACTAGATGATAAAACAAATTCATATCAGATTACACCAGTTGATTATACCAGCAACTTTCTGATCTCTGACATAAACCCAATGTCAAGAACTAAATCCTAAGACCTAAAGACAGTTCTCAAGGGGCCAAAGACAAAGTCAAGTTAAAAATCCTAACCAGTCTCAGAGACTTAGAGCATGTTTTCCTCCTTTTTTGTGTGTGTAGGGGTGGTTGTGTACATATTGGTTTCATAGTATGTAATAATATTGGTATGGCACACTAAAAAAAAGAAAATTATTTTTGCAGATTCTCTAAACGGTTTGGTAAAAATAAAATGTTAGCTTTTCTTTTTAATGATATTATCAAAAGATAAATACAATTAAATGTTAGAAAAATATTAAATTTGATAAAATTTATGAATCAAATATTTTCAAACATTTGAAGATAAAGTTGAAATTTTGTCAGTGGGCATAAGAACTTTTAATTTAGGTTTCTTTTTTATTTTGATTTATTGATTTAAGAGAGAGAAAGAGAAACATCAATTTGTTGTTCCACTTATTTATGTATTCATTGGTTGGTTCTTGTATGTATCCTGACAAGGGATACAACCTGTGACTTTGCTATATATGACACGCTAACTAACTGAGCTACCTGGCTAGGGATAATTCAGGTTTTATGCTTGAGGTGACTGACATCTGATTCCTGATAAGACTTCTTAATGATGAGCTCTCAAAACTCTTGATAGTCATCGTTGATGAGAAATCATTTACAAAAGTAGATGATAAAAAATTTAAAACCACTTTTTTTACAACAATCTAAATATTTAAAACAGTTGAATTGCATTTAAAGAATGTAACAACTCTTTTTCAACTTCCATTATCAAGTGTAATAGTGAATTTTCTTGTGACTTGTAGGTGGGGTTTGAATGCAATAAATTGTTTTCATATCAAATATTTCAAAACAGTGATATATTTTACTTGTAGATAGCACTTGCATTGTAGAACAGCACACAGAAGCTAGCTTGGTCTACACTAAAGGGGTACGGTGGCCTCAAAAAATGACGAAAGTGTCAGATATGAGGGAAGACAGATTTGAAGGGTGTATGAGCAGGAACCCATTGTCAGCCCTCCACAAACCTTACTGGCTGCACCTTTGGCCACACTGCAACGCTTCTCAGTCCATTGGAGCATGACCTCCTGCATCATCATATTGCTTTTGTCCGAAATGGTCACCCACTCTCCACACTGGCAATTGAGATAGAAATCTAAGTGGAGGAGGGCCTCCTTGGACACTCAGGGTTGCCCATCAGAGCAGAGAATGCTGGCTTTCCGACTTCCAGTTTGTGAGCACCTGGGGGCACACCCTCAACTTCTTCACCAATCATGCCACTCTCTAAGGCAGTGGTTCTCAACCTGTGGGTCGCGACCCCTTTGGGGGTTGAACAACTCTTTCACAGGGGTCACCTAAATACACCCTGCATATCAGATATTTACATTATGATTCATAACAGTAGCAAAATTACAGTTATGAAGTAGCAACGAAAATAATTTTATGGTTGGGGGTCACCACAACATGAGGAACTGTATTAAAGGGTCGTGGCATTAGGAAGGTTGAGAACCACTGCTCTAAGGAGTCTCAGGCCTGAGGCAACTAGCTTAGTGGCCTCATTTGCTGCACAGCTTGATCGGTTGTAAGTTGAACAGTTTCTCACAGTACTAGTACATGCGTTAAACTGTTCAGAGTACACTGGTTGGGAAGCTCTGTTTCAGAGAACAATTATCATATCTCTATGACTTTCTTTCACAAGTACCAATGTTCTCAATTTTTAAAGACAAGGCAAGAAGAGCAAATTCAGGGCTAGAATTTGAACGAATGCCTTTGTTTTCATCAGTCCAACTGACTGATTGATGAATTCATTATCTCTGTATCTGGCAACTATTGACCCAGTACTTAGTCTGTGCCAGGCACAATGTCAGTCTAAATATTGTTGCAAATGGAATTGAGGAGAAGTTCTGGATCCTTCACTTAGGCACTGGGAGTCTGGAATTCTTACTCTAGAATAAAGCATCACATCAAACATCAAGCGATCTAATCAGTGATGGATTTGCACCTACATTTTCATAGAATGTGTCACCTCTCCATTAAATGATTTATAAGATCTATGCTTTTCTGAATATTTGTCTGATATATTGATACTAAGAGAGGGGAAGTCCTCACGTGTCAAGACCCTGAAAAATCCTGAACCCTGTAGTATCTAAGCCTCAAGATTCCTAGAGGTCACAAAGAGAAGCTGTGACAGGAACAAAGAACAAAGGTTGTAGGATAACAGCACATACACTCCTCCCAAGCCCCAAATCCTTGTCTTGCAATGCTGTAGTAGAGTGAGGGCTCATAATGCTCATTTATTCCCTTGACTTCAACAAAATAATAAAACCTCCCAAATTTCTACAAACCAAATTAATCTTCATTCTCTTAAAAACCACAAAAAGCATGAAAACAAGCAATATTTATGAAGGGAGTTCATAGATCTTCTCTTCAGAGATATTATGCTTTAAGAGGGGAGATGCACAGATAAAAATTTGAATATCTTGACTTCCATACTGCCTCCCATGGACACTCGGTTATAGCTCAAACAGCTCACCAACATGGACAATGATACACTTTAGCCTCTCCCTGTTCTCTCTCTCACTAGGCACTCTCTGAGGCCTGATATCAGTGTCACTCACAATAAAGCCCTCACCACCACCACCTCTCCACCCCTGTAGTCGCTGTTCTGGGATTTCTACAGCACTTGGTGCATTTTTTTTTCCCAAGGCACTTCATATATGGCACTTAATTACTTGTTCATATGTCTTAACACCACATTGAGCAGAGAACTTATTACACCCTTCATGGGCCTGTTGGTCCGCAGGAAGCATTGCCTAGAAAAGGAAATACTACATTTTCTATTTAACTGCCAAAACCCAGCTCCTGCTTCTAGCTCAGTTACAATTTTACCCTCAGAGCATATCTATATTTCCCTGATCCTGACATTCTGATGCTTTCCTGCTCATTTTCTGGTCTTCCTCTTAGGCAGGGGTTTCTCCACAACCAGACTCCTTCAGACGCCAGTTACTGCCAAGTAGAAGGCAACTGCTACTCTGCTGCCCCCTGGGGGATCTCAGCCCACACAGACAGGCTTTGTTCAACTGGTGATGTAATGAACTTCATCAAAGCAAGCATCCAAGTGATGGATAGATCTGTGAGGATAGAATGATGTTTGTGTCTGTGAACAACTGTAAGCAATAGATACAATAGTAAGTTAAGCCTCAGGGTTGAAACTGGCTTCCATACTATGAAGTTTATCTCTGAGCATCTCAGACTCTGTAGATAGTATTGCAATAAATTGGTGTCAGTTTGACTTATTATCTAGATATTTTCTTTCTGGTTAGTATTCAAGATTTTAAAATAATTTCTCCAAAATTCTTGAACCCAGAAGGAGTATAAGTAATAAAACACTCAATTAGTCTTTCAGCCTTCCTAATATTTCAGCTTTTTCTTATCGTGTTAGAAAAAAGCAAAAAAAGTACAATGATGTTATGCAGAGAGGATCTTAATTGTTGATCCCATTTAATAACATTAACAATCAGGCAATGCCTATAAAATGCTCTGAAGGTCTCAAATAAAAGTAACTACTGTTCAGAAATGCAAAATAATTTATATGCTACTGTTATGGGGACTGGGAGCTTTAAATAATGCATTTCAATTAATTGTCACAGAAAGAACAAAAACAAGGGAATTGAATATAGAGTGGAGTCACTTATATGTCACCAGAATTTCACAATAAAACTTGCAGAGAAATAAGTTAAATAGATTTTTGTAATGTTTAAATATGGACCTGAGAAAATATTTTACTTCTAAATTTGACATTTAAAAATAAACAAATTTTGCAGGCCACACCAATAAAATGCAATTATAAGGATAAAACAGAAGGTAATCAAAATATTTACAAAATGAAACAAAAACCACAAAGTAAAGAAAAATGAACGAAAACTGCTCCAATGTGAACTTAAAACAATTAAACAAAAATTTGCAGACATGAAAGAGCATTTCAATTCAGAAATTTAAAAACCCAAAATAGAAGAAAACAAAATAACAGACAGATTATGAAATAAAAGTGGACTGAAGCTAGGAAAAATTAGAAAATACAAAATCTTCTCAACTTAACACCATATTCTAATGTGCCCAAAGGAATTTAACTAAAAACATAATAAAAATCATAACTGGAAAGTTAGATTTAAAAATCAATATCATTTAGAATAGCATCAAGAGAGTCAAATAACTATGAATAGATCTAATAAACTATATGTATAAGATCTTTAACTTACAACCAAAGAAAATGGCTGAAATAAATTAGAGAATACCTTATAAATGCAGAGCTATATCACAGAGATTGGAAGATGCAATATTTTAGTTGCATCTTCTCCCAAAATTATTAAATGTCCTTCTCCTCAAATTAATCTGTAGATTCAACATCATCCTAATCAATCCCAGCAAACTGTGTGTGAAAATCGATCATAACTGATTCTAAAATTTATATGGAAATGTATAAACCTAGACTATGTTTTAAAGAGAAGAACATATATAAAAGACACCTCCAAATTTCAGCTACAGTACTTAAAACAGTCTGACACTGGGCACAAGGTTAGAGAAATGAACCATAAAAACAGGATAAACTTCAGAAATCTGTGTGTGTGTGTTTACTTGATTTTTGTACCTTTGTAATTCAGAGGAGATAGGATGATATTTTAATAAATGGTACTGGGTCAATTGCATAGTCACACGGAAAAAAATAAATATTAACCCCTCTATCTTACAAGTTTTATTTGAGATAGACTCTTTATATATAAAAGGCTAAGTGACCGCCTATATGTCCGTCCGACCATCTGACTGACCAACCAGCCAGTACATATGATACGCACTGGCAATTTAAAAATAAACGTGGACTCGTGCATGCGTGATACATACAAGGCTGGCGCCAATCGCATGCGTGTGCTTCGATCTGTCATTGTCAATCGTGAATTTGGCTGTTTTTGTTGACAGTCTGAAGCTGAAAGAAAGCTGCGGCATCCCGTATGTCCAACCGACCAGGGCTGGTACATATGACGTGTATTGGCAATTTAAAAATAAATGTTGACACATGCATTGAATGATGATTCCATTGATTCAATGGATGATGCCGAAAAGGAAAATTTTCCCATCGAATTTCTTAATAGTATTACTCCTTCAGGAATAGCATGTCATAAATTAAAATTGAAAGTAGGTACAATCATCATGCTACTAAGAAATTTTAATAGTACATGGGGTCTTTGTAATGGTACCAGATTTATTATCACAAGATTGCAACCTAAAATAATTGAAGCTGAAGTATTAACAGGATCTGCAGGAGAGGTTGTTCTGATTCCAAGAATTTGATTTGTCCCCATCTGACACTGGCCTCCCATTTAAATTTATTCTAAGACAGTTTCCTGTGATGCCAGCATTTTCAATGACTATTAATAAATCACAAGGACAAACTCTAGACAGAGTAGGAATAGTCCTACCTGAACCCGTTTTCAGACATGGTCAGTTATATGTTGCTTTCTCTCAAGTTCGAAAAGCATGTGTCATTAAAGTTAAAGTTGTACATACTTCATCACAAGAGAAATTAGTCAAGCACTCTGAAAGTGTTTTTACTCTTAATGTGGTATACAGGGAGATATTAGAATAAGTTTAATCAATTTATCAGTCATTGATTTTATCAATGTTGTTTTTATATCATGTTTTTGTTATTTTTATATCATGTCTTTGTTATTATATCATCGTTATTGTTTATTTATTAGTCAATTTATATATTATTTTCATATACATTTTACTAATTTTCTTTCATCTCTGACACTTCTATTATACAGAAAAGACGAATAGTGATATTAAAGTATTTCTTCTAATTAATTTCCTTTCAGTGTTCACAAATCTGTGCACCAGGCCACTAGTATAAATATAAATGGCAGAAGATGAAACGATAAAGCTTCTATAAGAAACAAAAGAGAATGTGTCCATGACATTTGGGGTAGGCAAAGATTTTTTTAACAGAACACAACTAACAATAATCCTAAAAGAAAAGAACTTGAGAAATTGGACTTTGTTATAATTAAGACTTTGTCCATCAAAGACATCATTGGGAGAATGAAGTACAAGATATAGACCAAGAAATATGTTTACATTTATATAATAAAGGTCTTATTTGTGGAATATTTAGAAAACTACATAGTAATAACTAAAAACCAAAAAAAAAACTTTTCAAAAATGGGCAAATAATTTGAAAAGCCTATTTACTAAAGAAGATACACAAATATCCAATCAGCATTGGAAAAATTATTCAATATCATTATTTATTAGAAAATGTAAATTAATTGGCAATAAGACACCAGTACAGATCTACCAAAATGACCACAAATAAAAAGGCTGCAATATATGTGCTGGCAAATATGTGGAAAAACTGGAAATCCTAAACATTGCTGGTAGAAGTATAACTGGCACAACACTTTAGATAATTGTTTGGAATTATCTATTGTCATCTGAATCAGAAATTCTATTTTGAGATATATGCCCAAGAAGAACAAGAGCATATCCTATATAATAAAAGCCTAATATGCAAATTGTCCCCTCAGTCAGGAGTTCCACTGGGAGTTCAACCTCTTGACCAGTTGCTATGACACGCACTGACCATCAGGGGGCAGACACTTCGACCAGTAGGTTAGCTTGCTGTGGGCGCTGGTGGGCTGGACTGGAAAGTGAGGTGTGAGGTGAGAGCTGTCAAGAAGCTTCCAGGGTTTGGCCCAAGCCCAGGGCAGAGGCAGGCGGGGGCGGGAGCCAAGAGGGACTGCGTGCCACAGGAGGCTACTACATGTGACCTGAGAGCTGGATTACACAGCCCTACTCTGCCTGTGGCATTCTCAGTGTGAAATTTATAATCTTCAGAGCTGCTTCTTTTTATTTTTTAAGTTTCACTAAGTACTCCAGGAGAGTAGGTAGCACCATTATGGGGGAACAGGCCAGGCACGCCTGCCCGAGGCCAAGGAGCGGCCTCAGGCTCCTGGGGACAATTTCAGAAAGGAAGGCAGAGGGAGAGAGAGAGATAGAAACATCAATGATGAGAGAGAATTGATCTACTGCCTCCCACATGCCCCCTATTGGGGATCGAGCCTGCAACTCAGGAATGTGTGAAACTGAGTCCAAAACTTGAAAGGAAGCGGGAGACAGCGAGGGGCAGAAGGTGACAGCTGCGCAGGGGCCCAGAAAAGCTGCTCGGTGGGGGCAGCCAAGGACCCCAGAGCCTCTCCCATGAGACAAGCTCCAGGGCCCTCCCTCCTCCTCCCAATGACCCATCACCACAGCTCTCCTCCGAGGCTCTGTCTGGGCTCGCCCCACACAGCTCAGCACTACCACATGACCCCCCACAGCCCTGCCTTCACTGTCTCACCTGCACCAGCTTGCCAGCCCTGCACAGCCCCACCCCATTCTCCTCCCCCCCACCCCCACACAGCCTTTGGGGAGCTCTGCCCCTGGAGGAGAAAGGGGGAAGCTGAAGAAAGGAGGTTGCAGGAGGAGGGGGCAGAGCAGCCCCACCAAGTTAGATGGAGGGGAGGGAGGGAGAGACCCCACAGGACTGGGGACAGAGATGGGACGGCCACCATCTCCCCACACTTTTTGGGACACCTTGGGACACCTGTGCTCTGGTCATTGATCTACTGCCTCCCACATGCCCCCTATTGGGGATCGAGCCTGCAACTCAGGAATGTGTCCTTGACCAGAATTGAGCCCAGGACCCTTCAGTCCACAGGCCATGTCTCTATCCACTGAGCCAAACCATCTAGGGCAACCCATGGCCTATTTAAAACTGCTGCAGTAGGCTGAGCAGGAGTCTCACCACAATGGTGTTACCTGATAGTGAGGGTGTCTCTCCTTATGTCGGGGTAATTGGGACTGTAGCAAAGTAAAGACATACCCATGGAGCTTGCAAAGGGTTTCCATGCACACCATGCAATTTACTTCATGTGGCAGCTGAAGAGGCTGAGCAGAGCCTTGGAAGAACATGAGGTCTCCAAGAACAGGGGCTGGAGGGAAAGTGCGTGCTGAGCATTCCGCACTGTGAATTACAATTCTATATAATAAAGAGCTGATATGCTAATTAGTCCAAACAGCAGAACGACCATTCGAATGACCTTCCAGATAAAACCGAGGCTGCGAGGGCCAGCTGGGGCTGCGAGGGCTGAGCCCTTGCATGAATTTCATGCATCGGACCTCTAGCCCGTATATATAAAAGCCTACTATGTGAAGTGTCTCACTCAGCAGTTGACTGACCGGTCACTATGACGTGTACTGACCACCAGGGTGCAGATGCTCTGACTGATAGGTTAGCTTGCTGCTGGGGTCTGGCTGATCAGGACTGGGTGAGATGGAGCCAGACATACCCTAGAGCCCTCCTGCAGTCCCTCTCACGGTCCCTCCCCAGCCAATGGCCCCAATCGGCCCCAGTCATGATCGGCCCCAATTGCCAGCCACGTGGAGGGACCCCACCTGTGCATGAATTCATGCACTGGGCCTCTAGTATCCAATAAAATGACATGTACAAAATGTACGTTGGAGCTTTATATCTTAACTATCGAAAACAGGCAAAACTTGGAAACAATCTTAATGTTGGATGGATGTAGACATAAATTTGAAAAAAAAATAAATCTTTTAGAAGATAATATGAGAGAATGGCTTCAACCATCAGATGAGAAATTTGTAACAGAATGAAAAGATTGATAAATTTATATGAAGATAAAATTAAGAACTTCTACTTATCAAAATATATGATTAAGAGAATGCAAAAGCAAGTCCCAAAGTGGGAGAAGATATTTGAAATATTTATAACTAACAATTCTACTACTGGATTTATGTAAAAAAAAAAGTGTGCATATAAGTACCAGGAAGCATAGATAAAAACATTCATAGTAGCATTATTTATAATAATTAAAAACTGGAGACAAGTTAAATATTTACCAACGGTAAATAATTAAATAAATAGTGTTGGATTTGTGTAATGAAATATCAGATAGCATTGGAAATTAACAAACTACAGTTTCCTGAAACAACAGGAATGAATCTCACAAACATAGAGTCGAACACAAAAGAATGATTCCATATATACACAATTCAAAACCACAGTCCAACTAAACTATATCATCTAATGGTGCAGTAGCATACAAAAAAAAAAGCTATAAGGAAAAGCAAAGGAGAGATTATAAAAAATTTTAGCAAAGTTATCCTATTTTTTAAAATATATTTTTATTGATTTCAGAGTGGAAGGGAAAGGGAGAGAGAGAAACATCAATGATGAGACGGAATCATTGATCGGCTGCCTCCTGCACACCCCCTACTGGGGATTGAGCCTGCAACCCAGGCATGTGCCCTTGACCAGAATCGAACCCAGGACTCTTCAGTCTCTAGGCCAATGCTCTATCCACTGAGCCAAATCAGCTAGGGCACCCTATTTCTTGATCTGGGTGGTAATTATATGGGTATGTATTTTTATCAAAATTGGTTAAAGTTAGGTTGTATCTTTACACTTTATTCATTTTTTTTTCCGAATGGAATTACATTTCACAATACAGACAGCATAAAAATGAACTCTATTTTCATTATCTGCCTATAATTACACACTTACTCTTGGAAGTATTATCTCACTCATTTAAAGACAATAATCCCAAAGGTATTACACAATTTTAAAGTTCTCCTTTCATTATAAAATATAAAATTGAATAGAAAATTATATCTCAATAATAATTATATCTCAATAACATAAAATTATATCTCCCTACTATTCTCATTACACAGGCTAATTTTCTCTATCTTCCTCAGGAAAAAATATTACAAATAACAAATTGGGATAAAATTGGACAAAGCTAGAAGGTTAGAAAGATGAAACAAGACATCTTCATGCGGAAGCAACTCCTATACTTCCTCTCAGGACCCAATAGCTGAGTTAGAAGGCTGACCCAACAGCTCTTTCAGTTC
The DNA here is from genome assembly GCF_000327345.1 of Myotis davidii. Taxonomy (NCBI): domain Eukaryota; kingdom Metazoa; phylum Chordata; class Mammalia; order Chiroptera; family Vespertilionidae; genus Myotis; species Myotis davidii. The sequence continues at coordinate 1,758,080 of NW_006289557.1, read as the reverse complement.
ATGTTTAAAAAGGAAGCATAGAGCCATTGCTAGGCCTATAGCAAGAACTATCCAGTTACAAGAGAATTTAAAAACAAATTTAGTCACTGTAGAATTTAGGCCCAAACCATTATATCATCACCCCCTGTAGTAGAAGCTACGTCAATTAAAAGCTACTTTCTTCCAAATTTGGAGTTAGGAAACTGGATCTGTGCCTGTTGTTTTAAAAACTGGCTTCATACACAAAGGGCAAGGAGAGACTGGAAGAAAGGGGTTCCGGATGGTAGGTGGCAAGTTTGATAAGCACAATGACTTACTTCATTCAAGGCTTGTGTTTGGCTCAGTAAGATGGTAGATTTCCATAGTCACTTGCCAGAACCTTAAGTTTATTAGAGGTGTTAATGGAGTTCAGTTTATATATCATCCAAGTGGTATCAACATGTTACTCTCTCAAGGTTGTGTCCCTGAAATCAGCATCCAGTGTGGGAATGTTGGGCAGAATACTCATTCAAGGACAGGGGAAGGTGAGGAGCCTCCTATGATGGCCTCGTTGCCTGTGCCCAGCTCTCAGGTCAACCCAAGGCCACTCCTCTCAATGACCACTTCCAACAATACCTTTTAAGCCCCCTTCCTCAAGCTCTGTGGCCTAGGAAAATCCATTCTGTTTAAGCCTTAGTTTTGTCAATTGCAAAGTGAAGCAAATAATCTTTGCCCTAACTATCCCATAGGATATTCTGAGAAGCAAATGGGAAAGAAGGTAATATCTATCTCTCTATATAAAAGCCTAATATGCAAATTGTCCCCCTCTGAACTTCAACTGGGAGACTGGGAGTTCGATCGCTCACTATGATGTGCACTGACAACCAGGGGGTGGCGTGGAACGAAGGAAGACCCCAATTGGCCCTGATCAATCGGCCAGGCCTAGGGGCCCTACCTGTGCATGAATTTCATGAACCAGGCCTCTAGCATGTATATAAATATGTATCTCTTACACATAGGGAAAGGATTTCTGTGAGTTTCATAAACTCCACAAAGGTGATTTCACATGTGTACGGTGGGTGGTGGGAAACCAACATGGAGTTTCTTCAAATAATTTAAACACTAACCAAGTGAACCACTGGCATTAATAGTAAGGTATAAGGGCCCTTGAATATGCTGGGTTGGGATAGAGATGAGACTAACAAAGGCTGATCTAGAAGTTATAGTCGGTACTAAAATTGAAAGCTGATTAATAACTCATTTTAGGATTATAGCAGTCAACCTTCCAGAATTAGTTTAAGGAATGATAACATCAAAAGAAGCATTTGTCAAAAATGTTAAACTCAGGTCATTTTGCAGTGTAACCATTATTTAATGTCAGAACTTTCCCAGCTTAATAAGTTAAAATAAATTCCCAAGAAACTATGAAACAAAAAACATATCTTGTCTCAATAACCCCAATACTGTGCAGTGCCTGGCATATAATGTTCATTATATGATTGAATTAAGTGGATGGTTTTGTCTCTCTTATGTCCTGTAAAGTCTATTAAAAACCTTTTAAAATGCAAATGCAGCCCTCCTACAACATGACATCAGTCCTAGTTGGTTTTAATAGAATCTCTTTAAATACTCAAGGAATAGACCATTCTTAATATTTAACTCCTTTAAATGAAATTTTAATGGTGATCTTTTAAATTAATTTCATAAGGTCATTCTTATCTTGATACTAAATTTTCTCTATAGCTACAGTTACTATTTAAAAAACTATATAATGAAATAAGAGTGGAAATCACGTACTTGGAACTATGAAGAAAATCAGAAAACTTTACTGATATATTGACATAAAAGAAATGAATCCCATGTTTCTGAAAGGAATCTTAAGGGTATAAAATATCAATTAATCAACTTAGCAAAATGCTTCAAAAATAGCTGGAATAGCTAAGACAAATTTTGGAAACAGAGTGAGATAAACTTATTTTGTATATAATAATTAAAACACCGTGGATATGAAATAGAAACAGAATGACAGATGATGGCAATAGAATAGTACATTGAGCTCCAGAAAACCTACATCAGAATTTAATACATTTTGTGGTATTACATAACAGTGGGGGAAGGACAGATATAAACAAATAGTAGGAGGAAAAGAGACCAACCATTCATAAAAATAAGTACATTTAAGTTAACCCTTATATTAAACAAACTCCGGTAGGATTAGGAAATTAAATATTTCTAAATGTACAAAGTAAAATATGAATGGGAAAACTATATGTGAACTTATTCTTATAAGCAAAGAACTTTCTAAGAAAACCTGTAAAATCAGTAATCATAAATAAAAAGATTAGCAGATTTGAGATAAAAAGCCTCAATATTTCTGTATATGAAGAAACAATAAACAGCTAAAGAGTTGTAAATGGTGAAGCAAAGATATCCTTGCTTACATTTTGTAGCAATCAATTGAAGTGAGAAAAAAATAAATCATTTCTGAGAAAGAACTAGGAAACATTCATGCTCCAAGTCATGTGTATTTGAGGAAGAACTCCTAAGGGTGGCAAAAATTGGACCAGGGAAGGGAGGATGTGGAAGAAGCATGCGCCTTAAAGAGCTCAAGTGCAAGTCACTAACCAGTTGCCCCTAAAATATGAGGCACATGAAACGGGGCAAAATCAATGACCTGTTGCTTGGAGATGAGGAAGCAGCATCTTGAAGTCTCACTGGCTCCCCTTTAATATGAGAGAGAAAGAGAGAGAGAGAGAGAGAGAGAGAGAGAGAGAGAGAGAGATATTAAGGATAAGTCAGGAAAGGAACAAAAGAAAAGAAGCTTTTAACCAAGCACACCAGCTACTATGTGTGGATAGGAGAGAATCTGTGATAGAC
>NW_006289557.1:1745746-1753246 GCF_000327345.1 Myotis davidii | reverse complement strand
GTACTCTGGCCAAATCTGCGACAATTCCAACATCAAAATAAACAATGATAATGATATATTATATGACATTAAATTTAAAAAGCCACAAGTTTGTCTTAATTTAAATGAATGAACTAAGCAATAATATGTTGAGGAATAGGATACTTACATAATTTGAATGTACCTCCTTACTTTGAGAAAAAAATTTACTTGGCAGTGGATTAACCTAACAGACAACATTTTAATCAAATGGCCAAGTTAAAATTACCAGTAATAGGAAAATCTAAATAATGTACCACAGGATGGAGTGCATTAAGAACTCATAGATTTTACTGCCAATGAAGCAAAAATTAATTCTGTACAGGAAAAGTTGACAAGTCTAAACTTAAGGGCATTCTACAAGTTAACTATCTAGTAATCCTCAAAAGTGGCAAGGCCCTAAAAGCTAAGGAAAGACTGAAAAATGGTTCTAATCTAGACAGTTAAGGAGACTAAATAAATGTGACAATTAAATACAATGTGAGAATCTGGCCTGGACTTTTTTGCTGTAAAGACATTACTAGGGATATTGACCAAACTTGAATTGACCAATATTGAATGCTTATCTAGTAACAATATATCAATGTTAATTCTCTAATTTTGACAGCTATATTGTGGTTATGTAGGAAAATTTCATTGTAATAGGAAATACACAAGTATTTGGTTCTGATGGGGCATCATATTTGCAATTTACTCTCCAAAGATTCAGAGGAAAAATGTCTTTGTATTGTACTTTGAAATTTTCTGTAAGGTTGACATTGTTTTTTTTAAAAAAGAAGAGTTAATTAGAAGGGAGACGAGAATAGACACATAGCAAAGCAAATAAAAAGTGGCAAAAAAAATAAAAACAGAAAATTTAAAAATACGATCTTAAGACAATGGCACACAAGAAAGAACAGCAAAGGAAAAGAAATATGGATATTAATAGAATCCCTACAAAAATAATAAAAAACATAAACAAATATTTAAAACTATATTTTTCAGAAAACTTTCTAAATAAAAAAAAAATTCTTAAATATCATGCTGAAATGAAACTCCAGAAAATTGCTTAAATATTCCCCAGAATGGCCAAACCAAGATGTATCCTAATGTGAAATTTCAATGCTAGCACGAAGAGAAAACATGAGAATGGGTAATCCAAACAGAAGACAAAACGATATTGGGAACAAAATCAATCGTCATTTAAAAATAAGATAATTTATTTTGAGTGGTTTTCCTTAGCTCTTGATGAGTTCATAGGTGTTATCAATACTGCTCAGTTGTTATTTACTTGAGAATCAACACAGAGTTTGAGGTGACTGAAAATTGGTCTGTGTGGAAAAAGGAAAAAGTACAAGGGAGAATATTTTCAAAGAAGAAAAACATTGATTCTGTACAATTTGAAGTGGAATCTGCCAAGATGTGTTAACTAATGGAGGTTAAAATATATGTGGAGCAGAACAAAAGCTTAGATCCACAAATTTATAAGGCTTGTAAAAATGTAATACTTAAATCTTTGATTATTCATTGTACTGCTTATCAGCAGTTATTCTGAGGCAATGTTTGAATCGATCATGTATTCTAAACACAGTGGCATGAACCATGAATTTCGTGTGCTCTTGTAGATGTAACCATTGGCAAGTCTGAGAACTTTTGTTCAGAAATAGAAGTTGGATAGTCTTAACTGCCAACCACAAAGAAAAGTTAGTGACTCAGCACTGGTAAGTTGTTTCTGGGACTTTTTTGGCACAGGGCTGAGATTACAAATTTTCTGGATGAGAAAAACTTCCCTACTGTTGAGCCTTGAATGGCTTTGAAAATTAGCTGTTTCTACAAACTTGATAATACTGCTTAATAAATTCCACCAAAAAATAATGAGACAAAACAGTGCTTATATGTGAAACTTATTCAGTTGTAAAGTCACTTCAGTGACAACTTATGTTTGAATCTCAAGCACTGTCAAACTGCTTATAGATTTCCCATGCTGTCAAGAGTTAAAACAAGAAGTGAGATTCCATTTCCACACAAATTTACAGCAGATATATTTTCCAAGTTTCAATTTCAGTTCCAGCAGCATTTTTCAGACCTCAATATAGGAAGAAATGGAACTACCTGAATTTCTTATACTTCATTCCCATAGTGGCCCCTCTGTACCTCCCTAAGATCCTCCCTCATCCTACACTTTCCCACCATCTCTATAGTTTTATAAATCCTTGTAACCTTCAAAGCTTTCCCTATACATCCCAGCCCAAGACTTGTCTCTAAGCTCAATTCCTGTGATAACTATTTGCTGGTATTACATTTGACCCTCTCTGTATATACATTTTTCTGCTTATTATATATCCACCTACACAACCAGTATTTCCCCATAAACACTATAAGTTTCTTGAGGGAAAAAGCTACATCTTAGACTACGACTCATTAGACCCTGTTGGCAATAGCTGAAAGGTTGGAAAATGTTGGTTCATTAACTGCTTGAGCAAGTATTTTGATAGTTGCAAGATGAAAGTGATGGATGAAGAACTCTGGAAAGACTCATCCGCACTCTGCTGCTACAAATTTAATTCAACCAACAAATCCTAGGTATTTACTTACTTTTGGCTAGTCACAGAAATGAACCTAAAATTGTCTCTACCCCCAGGAAATAAAAGGTTAAGTAGCATTATTCACTGCAGTGGTTCTCAACTACAGGCAATTTTGCTCCGCAGGGGACATTTGGCAATGTCTGAACACATCGTGTTTGTCACAGTGGGAGGTACAGGATGCTGCAGGCCTCCAGGGAAGCTGCTAAAGATCCCACAATGCACAGGGCAGCTGTCCACAACAAAGACTCATCTGGCTCAGAATGTCAATAATACCAAGGTAGAGAAACCCTATTTTACTGTGCGAGCATGGGCTGACATATGTGAAAACAGTTATCAATATTTGTTTTTATCTTAATTATGAAATTTCCATGTGACTCATTTTTTTATATCTGAAAATCTAGGCCTGATGTTCTCCCTCAGCATTCACTCCCATTTCACTAAAACTTCACCAGGCTGGAAAACAGTTCTCCTCTTTCATCTGGGTGCTCAGTAAACATCTGTTGAATAAATACAACTGAGTATTGGAATGTTTTCCACTCTTCTTTCACCCCACAACACATTGTTTTAAACACTTGCTATCTAGAACTACTGGCCCTTCAGAAATCTAAGGACCTTCAGATATCATCACATGTTTTGTGGTACTTAAGACATCGACACATTTTCTTTAAATGACTTATTATGGGAGATTCTAACATGTAAAGTGGATGAAAATAGAGATGCTCCATCATCTGGAGCCCAATGGCCATAACTCTATGGTATTCCCTAAAGTGAACAATGAAATCCAACCTCTTCAGAAAACTGAAGTAGAAAGTAAAGGTAACGAGAATCAAGTCAGAAGGCTAGATAGTGGTTGGTCATTAACTGAAGCTGCATTCGTTCATTAAGTGCCCTGGAAGACAAGTGCAGGACAAAGATTCCTATTTTGTTGAACTAACCTAATAACATACTATGCTCATATGTGTGTGCAGTTAGAACTCATACACATCTGAACATCTAGGGTTGGTGCCCCCACCCCTCTCCTCCCCCCCACACACACATTCACCTCCATTTCACTTGGCTAAAACTCCATGAGGCCCCTCTCCACTATGGAGATTCAACACTTGAACAAAATCTATGGATCAACTAGCTACTGGTATAAAGACATTTCAACGCGAGTCACTCTTTCTAGTGAGACAGGTACTTGTATAAAATCAATTTAGGCAGAAGAAAAATTAGAGAATTCCTTTAATATCCACTTGTCCTTCCATGTAGATAAATGATTCTTAATGGGAAGAATGTTTTTGCAAAAGAGTGTTTTTAGGAGAATGTATAGTTTGACATAGTCTGTAAATTTATTTTTAAAACAAACCCTGGTACCTATAATTTTCATAAGACAAACCTTAGAAAGCATGTCAAAATATTTTTCGCTGGTTGGTAGGAACACTTAAAAGACAGTGATTCTCTAATAATAGGAACATGAAAAAGGGGCGTCTAAGACAATTTTACTAGGAGAGGTTGAAGCATGAGGTTTTGTGTTTATCAAAAGACTGCAGGATTTTTTTAAACAATGAACTTCATGTAATGACTTGGTGCCTTTCAATGTCCTACAAAGCTTTTGTTAAAACAATATAGAGAACTGAGTCTGGACATAAGCGAATAGAAAATAAGCAGGCAGTCAATGCCAATGTTCAGGGATCTTCTAGGTTAGGGCCCTCATAGTGAAGATGAGAAAACCATTCTTGAACTATATTCCTCTGTCCTATTCTGTATTATACTTTGCCCTGACTCTACTCCACACTATCAGCATTAAAAAAAAAAAAAATCAAGAAGACCGGAAGGTCAATAAGACGGCCAGGAAGGATCTGGCTGGCTGGAGTCCCGCTGTGACTTGTCAGAGTCACAAGACTATGATGGGAGACAAGGCCCCAAAGGTTTCCACCACGAGGTGCACCTGGTAGGTAGAGACCAAATTTAAGCAGATTATATACTCAACACAGTCTTACCTTCTTGTGATGCAAATCCCTGAATGGCTTTGTTTCTCTCAAAATTTTTGTATTAAAAAATACTGAACAAAACTGATGTGTGAGCTCAGTAAGGTCAATGCTCAGGCTATACTTAGTGACCTGAGGGGAAAAAAAACTTCCATTTTCCAGTAACATCCTTTTGTAAGCCACAGCTTCATAAAATGTGACAAAGGCAGCTGTGCAGAGGGCACAGAGAGCTCTGTACCTATGACCTTGAGACTGGCCTTGGGGAGCTCTTAGAACAGTAATGTCACCCTGGAATGAGAGGGGTAGGGGGAGGAGAATAAGCAAAAGCAACATCCTCTCATTCATTCACCCAGCTGAGCACCCCCTGCCATTTCTATCCACCTCCGTCTGGGTCTGCAAATCCCATTTTCAAGTCATAAATCGTCGTTAATTAATTTCAGGTATGTAAATAAGATAAGTGTATAAATCTAAAGTTGAGATTATTTGGCAGAAGCAGCAATCCTAGATTGGGAAAGTCAGAAAGGAAGTGAGCAGCTACCTCAGTTCTGCATTTCACGGGTAAGGATGTCAAGTCAAAGAAACAACTTTTAGCCCCTACCCACATCTAGCCCCTTTAGCGTGATGAATTGGTGGAACAGAAGACAGCAGATGCAACATTTCAATGCCTGTCTCTACCCAAGTCACATGAAGAGTCTGTTTATCCTGAAAACAAATGAAAAGTGGTCTAGAAATTCAAACATTCTCAAAATAAGGCTCAATATATCTGGAAATATCTTTGAACAACAGTGCTTTTACATGGGGGATTGACATTTGTCTTTTTGGAATTTCTATATTATTCTTAACTACATAGACCCAGGCAAATGTGCTCTCTGATGGCTGATGAATGAATGTCTGGACCCAGTTGTAGATTGAAAACTGCCATCTAAACTTAGAAAACCAGGATCACACTACATTAGTATAAAACTCAGTGCCATGGAGCAAATGGTCTTTGAAACATGATGCTTTTGAATAAACTGCTAATAGGATATCACTATAAAGCAGAGAGACACAATTATTGTAAATTATTACAGCTTGATTTCTACCATATACAATGCATGTTTTCTTAAAAAGTAAAAAATATTATTTTCCAGCTAATTAACAAAAGTAGAATTTTAGACAAGTTGCCAATAATCCTCCACTGGCGAATATTTATTCTAAACAATGTTTGGATCATATATTCTTTGTTTACCTACTAAGGAAATTACAGCATAAGAGGTACATTTTTTTAAATTGGCTATTTTCCTCAGAGAGGAGCATTAATTACATCAATCCAATCAGTTAAAAATGTGTTTTTACCTGATATTAACAAAGTAACAGTAACAGGAAGTGATGCCCATCCTTCCTTTAGCCTAAGTAGTAGTTAACGCTCTATTTAATGGCAAAAAGTTTTACCCTCCAGGTCAGCATATGGGGAGTGTGTAATAAAAATCTTTCCCGGACTCCTATAAACGACCAGCTGGAAATGAGACAGCCCCACCAGCAGCCTTGGACGGCTCCAAGGAAGTGGTTCTGCAGAGAGCTTTGCAGAACAAAGTGCAGGTATTTCCCTGAGGACCAGGCTGAACCCTCGAGCAGCAGGAAGCCGCCTTGACCTCAGAGTCCAGCAGCTGCTGCCAAGCACAAGCTTCCCTTTCCTTCCCAACATCCCATCCAGGGCTGATCTTGTCAGGAAATTTTCCTCAGCAAGGTAATGATCTGATCCACATAATCAGCACTTAGCTGTAACCAGCCAATGCACGGAATCCTCTCAGGAAGTATTAGTCACCCTGAAGCAGGGGTGGGAACCTTTCTTTTGCCAAGGACCATTTGGATATATATAACATCATTCGAGGGCCACACAAAATGATCAACTTGAAAATTGGCCTGTTCTATTTGGTCAAACATTTAATTAACTCACCCTAAATGCCTTGGCAGGGCCAGACCAAGTGATTTCATGGGCCTTCTATGGTCCACGGGCCAAACGTTTCCTACCCAATGGTATGGATGAAACTGGAGAGCATGATGCTAAGTGCAATAAGCCAGTCAATGAAGGAAAAATACCACATGATCTCACTCATTCATGGATAATAAAGACCATTATAAACTTATGAACAAAAATAGATACAGAGGCAGAGCTGCCTCAAACAGACTGTCAAACTGCAGTGGGAAGGCCGGGGAGGGTAGGGGGGCAGAAGTGGGGATAAGAGATCAACTGAAGGACTTGTATGCATGCATATAAGCATAACGAATGGACATAAGACACTGGGGAGGGCCAGGGAATTGTCAAGGGTGGGGGAAAAAAAGAGACATATGTAATACCCTTTGTAATACTTTAAGTGATAAAAAAAAAAGTTCCCTACCCTTGCAAAGCAACTTCTAGTCAGTGATGTGAAAGCAAGTGTGTGTGTAAAGGGTGGTGCAGAAATCACTAAGGACCCTTCAACTAGCTCTAGAAGCTGCCTGTTGCCCTGCTTCCCCATGTTTCCGCCTGAAAATAAAATTAGCCATGTAAGAAAATTCCTCTCATTTTCTCTGAAGCAATTATGTACAACTAGAGATCTGGTGCATGAAATTCATGCACAGTGGCGGGGGTGGGGGGTGTCCCTCAGCCAGGCCTCTACCCTCTCCAATCTGGGATCCCTTGGGCCAGTAGGGATTTGGCCTAAACTGGCAGTCAAACACCCCTCTCACAATCCAGGATTGCTGGCTCCTAACCGCTCACTTGCCTGCCTCCCTGATTGCCCCTAACCACTTCTGCCTGCCAACCTGATCGCCCCTAACTGCTCCCCTGCCAGCCCGATCCCCCCAACTGCCCTCCCTTGCATGCCTGATCACCCCAATTGCCCTCCCCTGCAGGCCTGGTCTCCCCAAGCTGTCCTCCCCTGCTGGCCTGATCTTTCCCCCAACTGCCTACCCCTGCTGGCCTGATC
>NW_006289557.1:1738479-1745081 GCF_000327345.1 Myotis davidii | reverse complement strand
TCCTCCTTCTTTTTTCCAGGAGTGTGGTGAAAAACCTTAGATCACCTTATTGGATTCTTATTACCCAAGTTACTAAGAACATTACCAGTGGCATACAGGGAGCTTAGCCAATGAGCAGTCAGAAAAGGTGTTTCCTCTATAGTTCACACCAACTGCCAGCTCGGCCCCTGCCCAGGCCTAACGCCTCTGGCCAAGTCATTAGCCCTGGGAAGGGGACCCCCAGACCCTTACGATTGCCAGCTCTGCTCCTGCTCCCTGCCATCGCCGGCTCCCTTCAAGCTCCTTGCCATCACCGGCTCCAACCCTGTCCAGGCGTTAGGCCTGGGCAGGGGACCCCCAGCTCCCCGTGATCACCAACTCTGCCCCTGCTCCCCACCATTGCTGGCTCCGCCCTTGCCCAGGCCTAACTCCTCAAGGTGTTAGGCCTGGGCAGGGGACCCCTCAGCTCTGATTACAAGCTCCGATCTCTGCTGGGCACCTACATATGCAAATAAGCTGCCATCTTTGTTTGGTTAATTTGCATACTCATCCGATTGGCTGGTGGGTGTAGCGAAGGTATGGTCAATTTACATTTGTCTATTATTAAGACAAGGTAAGATTGTGGGGATAATCCTATTTTTAAAATGTCTGGTCCTGACTGGCTTCATCACTCTAAAACTAGTCTTTACTTGCATCTTTGGATCTTCCAGTTCAGATGAGAAAGGCAGAGAATAATCTACTCTTAAAATATGTGAAACCAGGACTCATCAAAGGATTGACAACCTGTTCAGTTACAGCTGGTGAATTCCCACAACCAAAGAAATCAGTTGTAAGTAAGGCTAAAATCATGACTCCTTCAGGCTTTTTATATTGTACATAAAACAAGAGATTTTAACCAATCTTCCAGGATTCGGAAGAAAAAATTAGTTCAATGATTTTCTAAGTTTCAGACAAGGAAAGATATCAGACTCCATCCTAGTTCTACCTACCTTCAACAATGCCTGGCCTAAGAGTCTTAGGTTTATAGTACCAGGAATTTAAAAAGTTTTATAATTAGATCCTCCCTAGCCTGTTTAGCTCAGTGGATAGTGTCACCTGGGGACTGAAGGGTCCTGGGTTGGATTCCAGTTAAGGGCATGTACCTCGGTTGTAGGCTCCTTCCTGGCCCAGGCCCCGGTTGGGGCACATGCAGGAGACAACCAATTGATATGTTTCTCTCACATCAATGTTTCTCTCTCTCTTTCTCTCTTCCATTCTCTTTCTTAAAAAAAAAAAAAATCAATGGGAAAATATCCTTGGGTGAGGATTAACAAAAAAAATAATAAATAACAAATAACATCACTATAATGAAATTCTATGAGATAGTTAATCTATAATTTCATTACAAGACTATAAGGCCTGGAATGACTTTAACAGACTTTCACCAGGTACATATTTATTAGTTATAGAGGCTTTGCTATTCTTTGGAATTAATGAAATCAGATAGTATAAACCAGCTTTTAGATAAACTATATGGATACCCTTGATATATGTCCCCAGAAAGAAAAAGAGCACATGCAATAACTTAGTTTAAATACACTGAAATAGTTTGGTACACCCATTTAAATTAATTTTGATGAATTGAACCACATTCAAACTGCTAAAAGAACTAAGTGTTGACTCATTTAAGTAGAAAGTCCAGTGGGGAGAGAGGTCTCAGACTTGGGAGGGAGGAGGGCAGAGTCTGGTGACTCATGTTATGCCCCACCACGCCCAATCTCTCAGTAGTATCATCCAATGTCAGCTTCATCCTCAGGCTGGCTCTAGCCATGATTATGGGATAGCTGTCAGAGTGGCAGAGGCCAGGTGCGTCCTCTTCCAGGTCCAGCACGCATGCTCTGCCCAGCATCCCACGCTAGGATCCTGAGCATGTCCCTGATGGGAGCAGCTTACATTCCATGTCAATCCCTAATTAATGACTGTGGCCAGGAAAATGGTTGTGTCAATGGGCCTACACCAATCAGGGTAGAGTCTGGGGCTGGGGATAAAGTCATTTCCCAAGAAAGACATAGATTATGTGGAGGACAGGTAGTACTGGTAGTAAAAACTAGGGAAAGAGAAAAAAGAACACTGGGTGTTCCCTACGTGAGCATCTGGCCTCAAAGACAATAGTGAGCCCCAACTTTACTGAAAATTACTGTTGGGATTACTAATAAGAAAATATGTTTCAGCCCCAGCTACTTTGGCTCAGTGGCCTGCGGATTGAAGGGTCCCGGGTTTGATTCTGGTCAAGGGCACATGCCCAGGTCGCAGGCTCGATCCTGAGTGGGGGGAGTGCAGCAGGCAGCCGATCAATGATTCTCTCTCATTATTGATCTTTCTATCTCTTTCTCCCTCTCCCTTCGTTTCTGAAATCAATACAAATATATTTTTAAAAAATAGTTTCCATATTACAAACTAACAACAGCAATAACAACAAAATTCCAAGGCCAGTATGTTTCTTTTATTATGATTTTTTTTGCGTGTTTGACTTAAGATGGTTGAAGGATTTCATTTTCATTTATAAACATTACATTAATTCCCATGCAAAAACCCAGGACCACATATGCCTGATTTCGACCGAAACTGTAGGTCTGGACATTCAAGATCAAAGTCAAAATGTTGCTTGACCTTTCCAGTAGTAGACATCACGGTCATCTTTGAGAGATCAGCAGGCCCCCTGACCTCTCAAACCCCACAGTTGGCAATGAGTCCATACAAAAACGGAGCCAATGCCATGTGGCACCTAAACCCGGCAGGAAACTTCGTTCATGAAGACAGGATAGCTCTACTCCAAGGCTGGTGCCCACAGACATATCCTGGTTCCTGCTCTATAGCAAAACCTGTTTTGGAACAGGCATGATATCTTCTATTTGGGGATTATAAATTCTTCCTGCCAGTTTTCCTCAAAACTCTCAGTAGAAGCAAAGAGATTTTACAAAAAAAGCTAACCTCTATAACCCCAAAAGAAATACATACAAAGACACCTATTCTATCAAGTATATATTTTACCCAGCTTCAGATAAAGTCACTCAGCAGGTATAAAGCTTTAAAAACTTCTCTCAGTAAGATAGGAACCAGGAATATCAAAGAGGGCAAAACAGAAGCCCATAATTAAAGGAGGACTAAACAAATGTAAAGAATCATTCCATTGATTGCAAGAAATGGGCTAAATTAAAAAAAAAATATGATAGCATTTCAACAGAAGATGTCAATTTATATTGAAACACACACATTGGAACTTTGACAATGTCAAAGATTTCATTAGTGCAAATAACAATTATAATGGTATGTTCTTTAATAATATTTAAATAAGACTTCAAATAATTACACACACTAAAACTACCATTTGGGAACCTTAATTCTGTTTGGAAAGCTGTCAAACATTCCCTCCAAACCATCTGAAGTTCTGATTTGAGGACAATTACATTCAATGAAGTTGCTCCAAAACAGAATTGGTAGCATTATCACTTTCAAAGTTGACATTGCTAGGTGGGAAGGGGAACTATTCTGGCCACTGGTCCGAAGAATTCAATCCAGCTAGCACACCGGGTAGTTCCCAACTTCAGGTGACTCCCAAATATCTGTAGTGAAGATAGCTCATTAAAAGAAAAGAAAAGAAAGACAAATAAAACAAAACAAAAAAATAATAGAATCCTTATGTGTCAGCATGAGGTCTGTTTCCCTATCCCCATTAACAAATTTGCACAAAGTATGAAACAGAAAAAAAGCAAGAGAATTCATGGGCATCTCAGTCTATGGCTCAAGGTCTCCTTAAAAAACAAAACAAAAATGAACTATGTGACAAGAACTACAAACAGTAAACAAAACCAGAGGCAGCGTATGAAATAGTAATATACTGTTTCAGAGCCTGCACCGCCCTGCAAAACAGGAGACTTCCAATGTGTTCTTCACAGATCCAATCTAGGCTGGATGTGTAGAAAACGGAAAGACAGCGGCACGGACCACAAGACACATGATGCAAGTTTTAGAACCAGAAAAACCAAAAGGCAGCAAAAATGCTCAGAAAAATTTATCATCAATTCTGAAATGGGGCCTGGTGACATCATCGGGGTTAATAAAGACAGAGATGGACTTCCCCGGGTTCTCAGTCACTAGCTGCTGCAGTTTTTTGGCCAAACGGTCATCAGGCTGGTTGGGGTCCCCTCCGTCCGACTGCGGGGAGGGGATGCTAGTGGTGCTCCCCCGCCTCTGCAGCTCCAGCGTCAGCCGGTTGGCGGCCTTGACATGCTCGATGGCCGTGCGCAAGTGCTCTGCGGGGTCAGAGCGGACGGAGGACAGCTTGCGAGCCTGGAGCATGACCGTCTCCTCCGACAGGTGCTCCAGCATGTTGCACTGAGGGATGAAGTAGTTGGGACACATCTTGTTGACCAGACAGTGCTGCAGGTCGTCGATGAGGCCCAGTAAAAAGTGGGCTGCATAGTCTTCTTGAGCCAAGTAGTTGGCGGGAAGTCTGTCGCAGGCCCAGAGCATCATGCTCCGCAGGTGATAGGGGCTAATGGCCTTGGGCCGGGACAGGAGTTTAATGATGATGGCTTTGCAGGCCTGGTAGGCCTGCATGAGGCTGCTGGAGATGCACTTCTTCAGCTGCACCTCGCTCCTGGCAAAGGACAGCCGCCACTCATTGTCCTTCTTACCCTTGTAGGAGCAGGCAGGCACCAAGTAAAACCCACTGATGACCTCTTCCTCTGTGATCTTCCCATCCCAAAAGTGGTTCTCCATGAGCCAGCTCTGGGCCACTGCAGGCCAGCCTTTGAAAGACACCACAGGGACAATATCGTACAACATGCGACTGCTCCCCACACCCAGGATGATGGAGATGATGGTCCCATTCTTTTCTACCTTCTCCACCTTTGGCATCCCTCGCTGGGGTTTCTTCTGTATCTCTGATAGGACGATGCTGATGGAGTCATAGAACCAGTCGGCCACTTTGGTGGGGGAGAAGAAGTAGTTGGTGGCACCGTTGATGTGATCCACGATGGTGCAGCAGTCTTTCCATTTACTGATCGTCCCCTCATCGAAGAGCCGGAGGCTCAGCCAAGAGTGGCACAAGGCTGAGTGGCGCATATCGAGTGTCACAGGCTGATTACGGTCATGCAGCTTAAGGGCCGGCACCAGAAGGGTAAAGTCCATATCGTAGTCAGTCCCCCGGGCATAGATATTAAGCTCATCCAAGTCCAGGTCCACCACGCCTTCCCGGACTCCCCCAGAGAGCAGCAGGTACTCATTGGCCACTGGAAGTTTTTGGTCCAGCTTCTGCACCATTCCTAGAAACAGGAAGAGAAAGTACTATTACAGGAAGCACAGACACAATAGGCTTATGCATCAATACAGAATGAGCCTCCCAAACCACTGCTCATTCTTAGTACAAAATCAAATATTAGGCTCCTGCACAGACTCACCTTGAGTCCACTCTTTTCCAAGTGGGAGAATTATGATAGATTTTTCTCTCTCCATGGCAACAGTATCACTTTCAATCATAAACTCCTCTTCCCCCAGTCATTACCTGGACTAATGGTATTGCCACACTCAGTGACCAGGCTGAAAACCTCAGTAAGCTTCAACTCTTCCTTCCCGGTTCTCCATCTCTGTTGCCATCAGACAAAGCCAGGCTCTCTGGTCTCTTGCCAAAGCAGTCTCCTCCCCCAGGCTCTCCCTGCTTAAAAGAGTTCTCTACACCAGTGAAGGACACTGTGGGCTGTGGACGCTGGGAGTGGGACACTTTCAGAGGGCAGGGAGGTCACAATTCTTTTTCTAAAAAAATATATTTTATTGATGTTTTTACAGAGAGGAAGGGAGAGGGATAGAGAGTTAGAAACATCGATGAGAGAGAAATATAGATCAGCTGCCTCTTGCACTGGGGATGTGCCCGCAACCAACGCACATGTCCTTGACCGGAATCGAACCTGGGACCCTTGAGTCCGCAGGCTGACGCTCTATCCACTGAGCCAAACCGGTTAGGGCAGGTCACAATTCTTTTCATTGTGCTAAGACATTGTCTTTTCACTGTGGTCACACTTGAACTGATGGTATAAAAGCAATTGGAGGGCAAAGCTGCTTAGTACTAGTCAAGACAATGGCACCCGACTGCATGAGCAATCGCTGGATTCTGTGCTATTGGCATGCACTAGCATTAAAAAAAAAAAAAATTTTTTTTTAAAATCCAGTTGCACTTAAGAAAATCCTCAATGGAAACAAAAAAAATTAGTTTTGTTAAATGCCAACTCTTGAGCTACCTTTCTTATATCCAGATACACTGTGTGAAGAAATGGAAAGTAACTGTAAAGCACTTCCTCTCCATGCTGAAACACAAAGGCTGTCTTTAAGGAAAGTGCTCATGTGCCCTGGCTGGGTAGCTCAGCTGGTTAGAGCATTGTCCCAATACATCAAGGTTTCCAGTTCTATCCCCAGTCAGGGCACATATAAGAATCAACCAATGAATGCATTAATAAGTGGAACAACAAGTCAATGTCTCTCTCTCTCTCTCTCTCTCTCTCTCTCTCTCTCTCTCTGCATGCACACGCACTCTCTCGCTCTAGGATCAATAAATAATTTTTTTATTTTTTATTTAATTTTAAAAGAAA
>NW_006289557.1:1732559-1738327 GCF_000327345.1 Myotis davidii | reverse complement strand
GAGGAAGGGAGAGGGATAGAGAGTTAGAAACATTGATGAGAGAGAAGCATCAATCAGCTGCCTCCTGCACATCCCCTACTGGGGATGTGCCTGCAACCAAGGTACATGCCCTTGACTGGAATCGAACCTGGGACTCTTCAGTCCCCAGGCCGATGCTCTATCCAGTGAGCCAAACCGGCTAGGGCCGTAAATAAATTTAAAAAGTAAAATAAAAGCACTCATGTGACTCTGAGTTGTGGCCTAAATTGGCTGCTTTGCTCAAGAAATACTATTTTTACTTTAAAAACAATTGATAAACTATGGATATTCAGACAGTTATTTGATAGCCATTTTCATTTAAAATGACCACAATTAGCCTGTCTTCATGAAAATGACTTAAGTACTTATTGATATAAAAAAGCTTTCCATAAAAATATTAATTTTTAGAAAACTCATCGCATCATGAACTTAACATCTTTCCAAATAGTATACTTTTCTGATGAGACCGGTGGTAATGTAACAGAGGTGACTTTTTTTATGATATTCTGAGCTATTTGAGAAAGAGAACCATGTCTCCAATATGTATTAAGCAGGCAGGGGTCTGCATCCAGTAGGCGCACAACTGAAGCTCCGACTGAACGACAAATGGCTAGATGGGATTAACAGGGCATAAACCTGAAGTGCTGCGATAAAGGCTAGGCATAAGTGACGGTTCTACCAACAACATGTAAATGTCCCCTCCCTGCCCCCTGTCTGTTATAATGCCTTTACTTGTGCTTTATTAGGGGACAGACCACCAGCATCACTCTCTGTGATTTATTTAACAACTTTCCCCACAGATTGCAAAGAACTACTACAAACTCATTCCATTATTCACTGAAATTACCTTTAATCAACATCATTTGTTATTCATAGGACAACCCCAATGCAAATAAATAAACCATTTGTATGTATTTATGCTAGCATTGTATTTCAGAAGGTAACACGCATTTATAAAAAAAAATCCTATTTTTCAAACATTAACCATGAAAAAGTATTTTATTTAGTACCATTTCCTTCCACACAGATTGAAATATATAGCAAGCTCTTACTTTCTTTTTAAAGCAATCAATATGTTATCCAATGTTAAAGAGGCAACAATTTATCAAAAAGAAAATCCAGCCTGACTTTTTGGGCTCTCTCTCACACACCCAGCTCCTTCTTCAATAAAGAATGGCTTATCTCAGCTACTGGGAGTGCTGTCCGTGTAATCCCTTAATGACTGTGTCAGCTGCAAAGAGCCACCTCAACCACAGTCCTGTCCTGCTGTTGGGGTGGGGTGGAGGTACTCCAATAGTTGATCAACATGGGAGCATCCCCCTTTCAGGGTACTCTGAAGAGTCATCTGAATCCAGAGTTCCCCTAAGGCTGACACTGGGCCTGCAGGGAAATCCAGCTTCTCCCTTTGCCTGATACTGCTTCCTCCCCTCTCTTCCACAGGCACAGAGCCCAGGGCTGCTCCTTACTAAATACCCTAACTCCATCTCAGGGGCTGCTTCCTGAGAAACCCGATTTAAGACACTACCATACTTAAAAAAATAAAATAAAAAAGGCACTAACAAATACCCCAACTCAAAACAGCCTTCACTACAAATCGTCATGAAGATTTACGTTCCTTGTTTTCAAAAGCCAAACATTAACAACCAGGATTTAAAATTATATAAAATTATGTAAACACCAAGACAAAGAGTCATTTCTTAATTGTCCCCATGTTTCAGTATCCACCTCATCTTTACAATGACACACATACCACCACCCCAAGTTGCAGCTTAGCGATGTGAGGAGAAATTAGATTGACTTCTAAGAAGCCAGCATAGGTTGTGAGAATCATTTTCACTATTTTATAGAGTTACATGTAGGTACTGTTCCTTTAAAAGAGAAACATTTGATAATGAAATAATTTACTCCTCTTTATTTCAAATATTCTTTCATTCTAGCATTTGGAGTCCCATGAACAGAAATGGGAAAAATCATAAAATGCTGTCCTGTGGTTAGTGATTAAAACCTAAATCAAGCCAAAACTGGTTTGGCTCAGTGGATAGAGCATCGGCCTGAGGACTCAAGGGTCCCGGGTTCGATTCCGGTCAAAGGCATGTACCTGGGTTGCGGGCACATCCCCAGTGGGAGATGTGCAGAACTGGCTCTGAGCACACAAGCTAGATCCTGGCTTTCCAACCAGAATAACTCCTGCAGTACCTGCTGGGGAATAATTTGTTTACAAATGTGCCTCTGGATTTTGCCTTGGATTGTCACAAATTTGGATTATCACAGGTGAGAAAAGCTAAAACTCCCTTCTGCCCTCTGCTGGATTCAAGAGGTTACATTTTTCTACTTACTACACACTAGAGAGCTCCCCTTTCCTCCCAGTTGCTGCTGATGCACTTAGGTAAAATGTTGGCCCTTCTTTCAAAAACGCCATATCAAGTGTTTGCCTAAATGCTAACATTGAGGAGTTAGGGTAATTTTGGACGCCTCTTATTCTTTTAAAGTACAGAGAGAACTTTAGCAGCAAATAGAATATGGCTGAGGCTCATTTGCTAAGCTCCTAGAAGTTAGAAACCAAGTCCCTAAGGCCACACTGTTCTGGAAGCTAATCCCTTGTGATCCACATTCACATTTACCCTGCCAGGGCCCATTAGTCCGCAGTTTTATAATTTGGTAACACAAGCTGGAGCCTTCCCCAGCGTTACGCAAATTCAAGTTCCCGTCTTGAAAACTTTCCTGGGCCACATTTAAGTGAAAATGAGCTGACATCAGCTATTACAGCAGATGGGTTGCCATGCAACTAAAACACAGCCAGGGGCTGGGAGGGAGAAAGAGGAGGGGAAAAATGCAGTTGTACACTTTGGCTGTGATCAGTTCCAGCAAGTGCACCTCTGAACTGATCCAAGGATTTTTGTGCATTGCAGGAGGGTAAGAGCGAGTGACTCTGCCTGTTTGGCTATTAGTAAATTACCCAACAAAAGGAAAAAGCACACAGACCACTGAGCTTGTTACAGCAAAGACAAGGAGATATGGCTAAAGAGCTTATTCCTCTGGGTGGGTCTCTTGTTTTCAAAGATTTTCATATCTGCTCTTAAACCACAAAGTAAAACTGCCTCAATTCCTGTAACTGATTCCTTGATTTCAGTTTATTTCATAATTTCTACTTAAGACTTTCCTATTACTGGGGCCTTGAGTTGAAGGAATGAGTTCTTTGTCATCCACTTTGCCCTTTGCTGATTATCTTTAGAATATCAAGTACAGAAAGGAATTCTGTCCCTGACTCCTTTTATTCTACTGAATAAAACTTTAGCACATTCCACTGACTTCAAATTACTAACCTCCATCACTCAAACACAGATAACTAACAACAGAGCACAAGCACTAAGTAATATTTGAAATCAGGCAGGTAGCTTAATAAATACTAAGTAGCCAAGTAAAATTAGTACTTATATAGATTCCTTTAAAAAAAAAAAAAAAACCTGAATAGCTCAATAACATTTGCTGTTTTGCCCCAATTTGTGCCACACCAACAACAGTACCTATCATGGCAATGACTCTTGAATAGGACCACGCTGACAAAGTCCTTCTGTGATTCTGACTCTCCACCCCACCAATCCCCACACAAGGGAGCAGTTTCCGTGGTTGTTAATAAACAATATAAAATCTTCCTATAAAAATATTATGGCCCTAGCCAGTTTGGCTCAGTGGATAGTGCATTGGCTCATGGACTGAGGGTTACGGGTTCGATTCTGGTCAAGGGCACATAACTCGGTTGCAGGCTCAATCCCCAGCCCTGGTTGGGGTGCGTACAGGAGGCAACCAGTCGATATTTCTCTCTCTCATCGATGCTTCTCTGTCTCTCCCCCTCCCTTCCACTCTCTAAAAATCAATGGAAAAATATCCTCAGGTGAGGATTAACAACAACAAAATTATGACTTATGATTGAAAGGGGTAAATATTTTTGCCAAGCTTCCCTGACATTCTGAGAATTAGGCATGGCCACCTTCTTCTAACAAAGTCACGCATTTATGAATTTTTAATGTCCTCAATTTGGGGAATATTTTAACATTTCCCTCAGTCATGACCAGAAATCATATATATGAAGTCCCTCATTTTACAAGTGAAATAAAATTGAGGTTCAAAGAGGAAAAATAACTAATTCGAGGTCACACGGCCCTAGTGGCAGATTAACAGTGTTGTCTTATTTCCACATTTGTGGCAAAGGTCAAAATGCACATACATACTGTTCTCCTAAGACAATGACCCAACTTGTCATGAATGCAGAATGGCGCTAAAGGGAAGTGGCAGAGGTCACAAGGCAAAGTGCCAGCTTTGTGCTTCGTTGGTTAAAGCTGACCTCGGACAGGCAGCAGAACATGCCTGACCATCCGCATTTACTATAAGAAAGAATGGGCCTGCCCTGACTTGTAAGAAGCTATTAGTACTGTGGTCCCAAATAAACATACTATTAAACAAGAAATACTGAACACAGACACCATAGAGCTTCCCAGGTTTTCAATAAGCTGCAGAGTAGACATTAATATCAATAATCATAGTAATGTGTTTTATAAATCCAAGTCAGTTTTATTTGGCATAGTCTCTGAGATTACTGAATTTAAATCTTTTAGAAAATGTGTTAATTCATATATGTGAATGACCGATTGACCAAATTATATATAGAAACAGAACTGATTCAAAAGATGCCTCCTCCAATAAGTCTTCCTTGATCTCTTCTCGTTTTGACACTAATATCTGTGCGAGAGCATTGGAGTCAGAGTATGACAGGCTTGGCTCTGAATCCTACGTTTGTCATTTACTACTTAAGTAAGCCTGACATGTTATTTAACCTCTCTGAGCTTCCAATTCCTCATCTATTTAAAACAAACAAAAGCCCTACAAAATTGCCCTTTTAGGGTTGATATAAAACTTCTAAGCACATGGTAGATATTTAGTTAATTTTCCCATATGTTCTTCCCCTTCTCTACCACCGATGAAACTGATTAGCCAAATAGCACCTCGTCCCCCAGATTTGTTTTGAAGATTTACCTGAACAAGACAGCCTACCTAAAGCCTCCAGCACACATAAGGCACACAGAACAGGTTTGAAGGGAAACGAACGGGCACTCTCCCCGGCCTGCCGCTGGCCTGGGAATGAACGCCAGCTCTGGTGGAGGCCATGCTAGAAGGCAGGCCGGACCCAGCCTCCTTGCTCCCTCAGGACCGCTGCCCTGTGGAACGAGTAACCTGCCCCGCTCTGTGAAGGGTCTTGATCTGGATTATTACACTGCACTTTCCACACCTATTATGGCAGTGGGCTGTGTTCACAGCTTATTTTCCCTCCTACATGAGATAACCATGTAAAGTATTTGGCACAGTACACAGCAAAGAGGCTCGGCAAATGAAAGATATGATCATAGTCAACAGTCTATATAAGCCCAGATAGTCAAGGTTTTATTACCGCAGCGGCTAATACAGCAATTGGGGTTAGAAGGCAATTGCTTGTTAAATGTATCGTTTGTTTCAGGCAACTCAAATACCTACCTCATTAGCCAGAACCCCGAGATCATGGAATTTGCTACAGGGTATACTATGAAATTTTTTAGTCAGCATATGTCTAAAAAATTACTTACTAATAATCCAAAAGTCAGGTTTTGGAGAAACGCTTATTTTTCATTATTTTCATTCTTAAAAGTCTACGAAGCTATTCTGCACAGAGTGCACATGAGTTAGGCCTGGATTCAAGTCTAGTGCATCCTTGGCAAGAT
>NW_006289557.1:1730563-1732518 GCF_000327345.1 Myotis davidii | reverse complement strand
GGTTCTTCAATAAAGTTGGGGAATAACAACTACAGGCTGGTTGGGTGGCACAGGAACGAAAGAAGAAAAGGCACAGCGAGTCACTCAGTGTGTGGTCTTGCCTACCTGGCAGTCAGCAAGTGGAGGGTTCTGGGCACGTGCTGTCAATATATTTTCCCCGCCCCTAAGCCTTGCCTTTCCTTTCTTTTTAGCTCTTAGGATAGTTTAAACGCAAATGGTTTCTGCCAATCAGAACTTACTGTGAAGACTCAAAGGGGAGTTTAATGAGCCCCACTTAGCAGTTTCCCACAGTCCCGACAGGGCACAAAAGGTAGATTTTCCATTTACAAGAGGATTGCTCACTGTTGGAGGCTCATTCTTGACAGATAAAAACAATAGCAAGATCAGCTGAGATCAGGTGCGTTCAGGCTGGTATGGCTGTGGTGGGCTGAGAGAGGTCAATGGGGGAATAAAAGGGGCATATGTAATACTGTTAACAATAAAGATTTAAAAAAAAACAATAGCAAGTGAAAAGCAAGAGTAATGCCATTATGGCATCTCTCATTGGATGTATATGCACCACTCTCATATGTGAACAAAATTAATGATAATTCCTATTTATAATAGACTTCACTTGATTTTACCGTTTCCTCATATATGTGAACCCATGCATGTGGTGCAGGTGAGTGTGGAGGAGACACTGTTGATGCCCGGCCCTGCATCCCCAGCCCGCCCATGACTCCACTTGCAGGTTGGGCAGGTGGTTTCCTGCCAGCTGGCAGCTTCTCCCCCATGGCATCTCCTCCGCCTGTGGCCCAGCTGAGTGTGGTTTACACTTTACATTCCCTTCTCATTGGATGTATATGCACCACTCTCATATGTAAACAAAATTAATAATAATTCCTTCTTATTACAATAGACTTCACAAATAGATTTTACTGTTTCCTCATATATGTGAACCCATGCATGTGGTGCAGGTGTGTGTGGAGGAGACACTGTTGATGCCCTGCCCTGCATCCCCAGCCTGCCCATGACTCCACTTGCAGGTTGGGCAGGTGGTTTCCTGCCAGCTGGCAGCTTCTCCCCCATGGCAGTGGTTCTGCTCCAGGAACGACCAGGACGTGTAGGGGAGTCAATGCAGGAGAACTGGCATCCTGGGGGCAACCCTCAACCACCAGAGGACAGCAGTCAGTGGGCAAATGCCCCGGCTTCTCCGGACGCTGGTGGAAAAAGTCTAAGATGGAAAAAAAGAAAAATTCTAAGATGGGCTCTCCACAACTTCCCGGGGGGTCTGTACACTCAGTTTAGGCACTTTACTGACTTCACTTGCTTCTCAGTTTCAACTGCTCTGCTCCCTCACTTGTGCTTCTCAGTATTACCTCCCAAATGAACTGCCACACCACAGTTGCAGGTTGGGCAGGTGGTTTCCTGCCAGCTGGCAGCTTCTCCCCCATGGCAGTGGTTCTGCTCCAGGAACGACCAGGACGTGTAGGGGAGTCAATGCAGGAGAACTGGCATCACTGGGGGCAACCCTCAACCCTCAACCACCAGAGGACAGCAGTTAGTGGGCAAACGCACCGGTTTCTCCGGACTCTGGTGGAAAAAGTCTAAGATGGAAAAAAAGAAAAATTCTAAGATGGGTTCTCCACAACTTCCCAGGGGGTCTGTACACTCAGTTTAGGCCCTTTACTGACTGGACTTGCTTCTCAGTTTCAACTGCTGTGCTCCCTCACTTGTGCTTCTCAGTATTGCCTCCCACATGAACTGCCACACCACAGCGGTTCTCGTTTCTAAAACTCTGTGTGCGTGTGCGTGTGCGTGTGTGTGTGTAGCAGTGCTAGACAGGCTCATCTCTGCTAATAATTCTCATGTATAATCGACAATAAGAACAGAAGCATAAGCCGATGGTACTGAATTACTTGCTCTTTCTCACATCAAGTCATAGGTCTAGTATATGGATCTCACAAAACCAGATA
>NW_006289557.1:1728976-1730139 GCF_000327345.1 Myotis davidii | reverse complement strand
ACTCAGAAGAGATGGAAGAGAGAAGCTAGGAGCCTCTATGGTAACTACACAAAGGTATCTCCTCTTGTTTTCTGAGGATAATATAACTCCAGGACATTTCTCAAAGCACCAATTTTCAGTCAACAATCATAGCCAGAGACTAGGAGAAAAGCGACTATATAATTATAGAGTGACCTGAGATCAAAGTCTAACACCACATTTTAAAAAAATGATTATAACAGTACATATTCCCTTTGATGTGCAAGAACAGATTCCATCTTCCTAAGCAATTCCCAATAAGTGCCAGGAGATGGCAGCCGCACTCCACTCATTTACTGGGAGAGTCTAGCAGGCTCTAAAGTCATAAAATCCTAAAATAAAAGCTCTGGGGAAAGCAGCTTAGCAAGGACCTGAGACTATATTAAAAGCATCATCCCAGGGCCTGTTTGCCCCCAGGTACCGCCCAGTGACTCACAAATTTGCCTTTTGGTCTCCCACAGGAAATTTATTAACTCAGGAGCTGACAGGTTCCAACTAAACTGACTCAAAACTGAGAGCTGCTTTGTCTGGGCAGGTAGTATGGTTGACAACTGATTCTCAGAGTGTATTGAAGACCCTGTCACAAGACAAAGAATTTCAAGCTCTCTCATTTGCTGCAGCTGATATGAAAAAAACAAGACAAAAACAAACAAAAAAACATGAATAAAGGTGCCAGGAAAAAGGGGGAGAAAAGGCAGGAGAAATAATCCCTGGTGTTATGAAGATGAGGCACTACTCTTTCTGCAAAACTGATCTGGACTGCAAATAAATACACTGAAAGATTTTAGGAGCCAATATGATTCATAAAAAGGAAATCGATTTTTTTAAAACCTGGCTTTAATCAGTAAGCTCAAAACGAACACTGCTTTACATTGCATGATGCTTTGCAGTTCCCAGAGAATGACCACAGTCACTTTCTCATTTGTTCCCAGCAATAATTCTGCAAAGAACACTTATAGTTCCCATTGCACAGATGTGGAAACCGACTAGCTATTTAAGTGCACAAAATAGCCGCATAGCTCTTTGGCTTAACTTAGACTGACAACTAGTCTGACCACACACTATTATTTTGAAGGAAGGAAGCATTTTGCTTGGATTCTTCACTAGGTTATTAATAGGTTTCTTGCAGCAGGAACAGAAAGGGA
>NW_006289557.1:1719334-1721243 GCF_000327345.1 Myotis davidii | reverse complement strand
ATCTCATTTTGGAGATGTTCCAAATAAGTCAACTGTCTCTCAATCTCCTCCGCCTGTGGCCCAGCTAAGTGTGGTTTACACTTTACATTCCCTTCTCATTGGATGTATATGCACCACTCTCATATGTGAACAAAATTAATGATAATTCCTATTTATAATAGACTTCACTTGATTTTACCGTTTCCTCATATATGTGAACCCATGCATGTGGTGCAGGTGTGTGTGGAGGAGACACTGTTGATGCCCGGCCCTGCATCCCCAGCCCGCCCATGACTCCACTTGCAGGTTGGGCAGGTGGTTTCCTGCCAGCTGGCAGCTTCTCCCCCATGGCAGTGGTTCTGCTCCAGGAACGACCAGGACGTGTAGGGGAGTCAATGCAGGAGAACTGGCATCACTGGGGGCAACCCTCAACCCTCAACCACCAGAGGACAGCAGTTAGTGGGCAAACGCACCGGTTTCTCCGGACTCTGGTGGAAAAAGTCTAAGATGGAAAAAAAGAAAAATTCTAAGATGGGTTCTCCACAACTTCCCAGGGGGTCTGTACACTCAGTTTAGGCCCTTTACTGACTGGACTTGCTTCTCAGTTTCAACTGCTGTGCTCCCTCACTTGTGCTTCTCAGTATTGCCTCCCACATGAACTGCCACACCACAGCGGTTCTCGTTTCTAAAACTCTGTGTGCGTGTGCGTGTGCGTGTGTGTGTGTAGCAGTGCTAGACAGGCTCATCTCTGCTAATAATTCTCATGTATAATCGACAATAAGAACAGAAGCATAAGCCGATGGTACTGAATTACTTGCTCTTTCTCACATCAAGTCATAGATCTAGTATATGGATCTCACAAAACCAGATCGGAACACTGTTCTCAAAAAGAGCTCATCAGCTTCCTCCAATCAGCAAACGTGTTTCCCGATGTATTCAGAGTCGGCACGTTGCCTATTCAACTTCTGCTTTGTTGTTAACCCAATTCTTCTCATTTCCCAGAGGACATTCTAAAACCTCTTCCAGGTCTGAAGAATTTTGGACAGGTGTAAATTCACACATCACTTAGAGACAGGCATTTCTTCCCCAAACTACAAAGAAAACAATGGGGAGCAAGGTTTGAGGAGAAGTTAAAACATAGGTAACTCCAGCTTCCCAGTTTGAGTGAAGCATTGTTCAAATGGACCCTTCTCATTCATATGTAAACGTCTCAAGTAAAATACAAAGACCAAAATACCAATTCTCATTTAGCCTCTGTTTGAGATTATTCTGCCTGTTTCTCTCAGTGATGGGGAGTCTGGGGGGAGAGGGGGGCGCCATTCAAGTGACATATTTAATCTCTCCATTCAATGACCTTTGTCCATACTTTCTTTAGTATATTGGATTTGTTGACCTGTCAGTGTCCCTCTGTCTGATGACCAGTGGATTATCTCCAAACTTAGCACAACAGAAGTCAGTCGAAGGAATAAATGAAGGAATAACCTAAAGACAGAGTTTACAGGAATCATCCAGAATGAAAACTGTCAGGGTGACATATTTAGATTGACGGGGTCAATATGACACTGTCATTTCCAGACATAATGAGAGACTTCAGAGCAATTATCATATTACATGACAATCATATTACATACTCAGAAAAGATGGAAGAGAGAAGCTAGGAGCCTCTATGGTAACTACTCAAAGGTATCTCCTCTTGTTTTCTGAGGATAATATAACTCCAGGACATTTCTCAAAGCACCAATTTTCAGTCAACAATCATAGCCAGAGACTAGGATCACTCTAATTATAGAGTGATCTGAGATCAAAGTCTAACACCACATTTTAAAAAAATGATTATAACAGTACATATTCCCTTTGATGTGCAAGAACAGATTCCATCTTCCTAAGCAATTCCCAATAATTGCCAGGAGAGGGCAGCCTCTCCACTCAT
>NW_006289557.1:1717331-1719271 GCF_000327345.1 Myotis davidii | reverse complement strand
GAAGCAGCTTAGCAAGGACCTGAGACTATATTAAAAGCATCATCCCAGGGCCTGTTTGCCCCCAGGTACCGCCCAGTGACTCACAAATTTGCCTTTTGGTCTCCCACAGGAAATTTATTAACTCAGGAGCTGACAGGTTCCAACTAAACTGACTCAAAACTGAGAGCTGCTTTGTCTGGGCAGGTAGTATGGTTGACAACTGATTCTCAGAGTGTATTGAAGACCCTGTCACAAGACAAAGAATTTCAAGCTCTCTCATTTGCTGCAGCTGATATGAAAAAAACAAGACAAAAACAAACAAACAAAAAAACATGAATAAAGGTGCCAGGAAAAAGGGGGAGAAAAGGCAGGAGAAATAATCCCTGGTGTTATGAAGATGAGGCACTACTCTTTCTGCAAAACTGATTTGGACTACAAATAAATACACTGAAAGATTTTAGGAGCCAATATGATTAATAAAAAGGAAATGGATTTTTTAAAACGTGGCTTCAATCAATAAGTTCAAAACGAACACTGCTTTACATTGCACGATGCTTTGCAGTTCCCAGAGAATGACCACAGTCACTTTCTCACTTGTTCCCAGCAATAATTCTGCAAAGAACACTTATAGTTCCCATTGCACAGATGTGGAAACCGACTAGCCACTTAAGTGCACAAAATAGCCGCATAGCTCTTTGGCTTAACTTAAACTGACAACTAGTCTGACCACACACTATTATTTTGAAGGAAGGAAGTATTTCGCTTGGATTCTTCACTAGGTTATTAATAGGTTTCTTGCAGGAGGAACAGAAAGGGCAAGAAAGGGTTCAAAATGCAAAGTTACAATCTAGAGATGGCAAACCTAGAGGTCTCAGGTATGGCTACACTGACTGGGTTACTGACAAGATGATACTCTTTCCTTATGCTGGAAAAATAAACACATATCACCCCTAGAAAATAACTTGTTTTATGTGAAAACAATCAATTTTCCAAACAACACATTGCTGTAATACCTAATCTACACTAATAAAAGGGAAACATGCAAGTCTTTCCTTATGCTGGAAAAATAAACACCTATCACCCCTAGAATATAACTTGTTTTACGTGTCAAATCAACAGTTATTAATCAATTTTCCATACAACACATTGCTGTAATACCTAATCCCATCTAATAATAGAAAAACATGGTAATTAACCATACCTCTGACATGCTTCCCAATGGCTATTCAGGGCGATATGCAAATTAACTGCCAAACAGGATGGCTTCTGGCAGCCACGCAGCTGAAGCGAGCAGGAGGCTTGCTTGATCCAATGATGGAGGAAGCCAAGGTTCCCCGCCTGCTGTGGCCTGGTTCTGAACCCAAAAGCAACAATTTTTCAATTATAGAAGCTAAACAAACCCCAGTTACCTGCTTTCAGCAGGCCATGGCCTCAGAGCTGGAGCAGGCTCTTAGCTCCAGTGACAGCAACAAAGTTTCAATTATAGAAGGTAAATAAATCCCAGAATGAAAAAGGAAAAGAGGAGAGGCTGGGAGCTTCAGTCGCCGGCCAGCCTGAAAACGACGCTCAGCCCCTCACCCAGACTGGCAAGGTTCCTTGAAAATCATGCTAGCACATTGTATGCGAGAAACGTATTTATACGTTTTACGTATTTATACGTTCTACCAGTGTAGTAGAGCGCGGGACACGTTTTAATACGTTTTTTTATAGACTAGCGGTAGAATGCGGGTAACGTATAAATACATAAACTAAAGTTATCGTAATTTTACTGAACGTTGCCATTTGTACAAAAAATTAGCAAAAATGGCCCGCGCCACCTGTTAGTGCGCGATAAAAACTACCCGCAAACAATGTGTTAATTTGCATACGCAGGAATGGAGCCAAGACTAAAGGCTCCGGCCAGAGTGAAGACTGAAGACTGCAGTTGCAGCAGAAAAGCCGAGCCTCGCTGTGGCCAGGTG
>NW_006289557.1:1698535-1716946 GCF_000327345.1 Myotis davidii | reverse complement strand
CAAGGCTTGGCTTCTCTGCTGCTGCCGGACCAAAGGCCTGGGTCCCGGGTGCCGGAGGAAAACCGGTGCTGGCAGCCAGGGGAAGAAGGCCTATTGCACGAATCTTTGTGCAACAGGCCTCTAGTATATTAATAATGATAACCTATATTGTCTTTATCTTGATTTAAATAAATGTTATTTCAAACACTACTATCCTCAATCAAATTTCCAAACAACAAAGTAGTAACATCCAATAAGTCTGTTATTTCAAGAAATAACTCTGTTAAGAAGTCATAAAGTTTTCCATTGTATGAAACTGGAACGTCCCCCATAAAATTTCTGGTCAATACAACTACAACCATACTCAAAATGAAAGGAAGGACCAAGGGATCAAATAAGTGTTTCCCAGGAAAACAGATATGGAAAAAAGTACTGACAGCCTGAAGAACAGGCTCTACTCCTGAGCCACAAAAGCACTTGATTGTTTGAGCTTGAAAATGTTCACATCAAAAGAAGCCAGACTTAAAAACAAACCAATCAAAGCCCCGTGGGGAAGTTGAAATTTGCAGTTTAAAAGCGTGAGTACAGCATTGGAAAGAGGGGCTAATTGTTGCCGTGTTTTTAAACTCACATCTGCACAGTAAGAAAAGTCAAAGAGAAAATCTCTTAATGCTGAAGTGGGAGTGGTTATTTTGAGAGATGGCTTCTTACTCCTACTTTTCCTCCAACCATCAAAACATGGACCAAGAATCAGAGGACTGGGGTAAAAATGGGAACTCAATATCCTAGCCAGAAACTGTGTACTAAAACGGTACCTAGTTATTCTTTTTAACTTTACAGCGTTGAAGGATGCTGTTTGAGTCAGTTGCCCATTCTGTAACTCTTGGACTCCCGTGGATGAAGTTTATTCCCTCCACAAAACATGATTGAGTCATGGGTTACTGAAGCCAGAACTGACTTTCAAGGTTATGTACTCCAAATGTCATGGTCCAGACCAGGTTGCCGAAGCCCAGAAGCCAAAGGTGACACATACACAGCATATCACCTGGCCCAGGTGCTAAGAAGAGAATCCAAAATTCTGATCCCCAATCCAGGGTTCTTTCCACTCCGCCTGCTTATATCCAAGGATCTCTAACCAAGGGGCCTGGGGAAAACATAGGTCCCACAGCCCACCCCAGAAGGACCCAAGCATCATCATCTCTAAGAAGACATGTGTGTGTTAAACCAGCAACATGAATGTGTTTAAAAACTGAGACCGTCTGCTCCTTCCCTCAGTTTCAAAGCAGGAGTTTAATAACTGTGTGGACTCAAGAAAGACAAAGCTGTCAATTAGAGGGAGGGCCTCACCATACAGTAAATCTCTAAAATTTTCAAGAGCTGAGATTACATTTTCTTCAACTCAGGAAAGACAACTTTGGTAGAACTTTTGGGACCATGACAGTAATTGAGATTCAGGAAAGATATGCCATCTCTCATTCCTCACAATGGGAGACAGATTAATATCCCCACTCCCCAGCTATTTATTTTGCTTTGAATGAAAAAGATCTATTTTTTGCTCCAGATATTTTTTTTTTCACACCTTCTATCTCCCTCCACCCAGCAGATAGTGGCTGATTTTTGTCTTCTGTTCTATCTTAAGCTTGGACAAAGCAATTGTATAATCAACCAAGAATCCTTGAGGGCTCTTGGCACCCACCAGCCCTCCCCTGGGAGCACATATGTGGGTTACTGCATATCAGCTGTGGGGCGGACTTGGCAGTCAAGCAATAAACCTGTGGTGATGGGCACAAGCACAGCCCAGTCCTTGAAACCAAAGATCACACAGTCTGAATAGAAGTATACAATTTCCAAAGCTATCAACTGCCTGGAAGTGAACCCAGGCACGATGGATTAAATACAGACACCCATATTCAAACAGTCTCTTCCAAAAATTCAGTCAGATTAGGTTTTATAGTTGGGTGAGAAAAAGACTAACTGACAAGCATTCTGTTAAAAGATGGCACTTGTGAGAAAGGTCATTAAAGGACTCAAACACAAGTGCAGTGTGAATTTGAGATGCAGAAACCCCATTTTTAAGGTCGTGAAAAAAGTGGCATTTGTGCACAGCCTCAAGTCTGGTCATGAGAGTAACGTTCAGATGAAAAATTCAGTAATTCCATTAAAACAGGGGAAGGGTGTTCAGAGAGAAACCCTCCAATAAAATCAAAGCAAAGTTTTCAGTGAGTCCACTAGAGGTCATGCCTTCCTAGTTTTTCTTTTCAGTTATTGAGCAGGCTCTATCCAAAAAAGTAGAGAGGAAAAGGGCCTGAAGGTTGAATACATGTTTTTTGGTTGTTAATCCTCACCTGAGGATATTTTTCCATTGGTGTTTAGAGAGAGTGGAAAGGAGCGGGAGGGACACACAGAGAGAGAAACATCAGAGACACATAGATTGGCTGCCTCCCGCACGCACTATGACCAGGGGCAGGGAGCGAGCCTGTAACCGAAGTACATGCCCTTGACTGGAATCAAAACCCAAGACCCTTCAGTCCGAAGACCGAGGCTCTATACACTGAGCCAAACCAGCTAGGGCTGAATACATATTTTTAAATTCATACCTAATCTTACTGACATGTTTTCCAAGTAAGTCAGAAATGAATTTGGGGTTCAGAAAGAGTGCTTCTCACAGATCAAACTCAAATGCCCACACGATGTTTGCAGCAATCCTATTGGAAAGGTGGATGTCATATAACCATTGATAAAATTCCATAGCTTTGGGATTAAAAAAGGCATATAGAAAAGAAAGAAATCCTAAGAGATAATGTGGATAATGTGATGGAGAGATTATGCATTGAGGACCCAGAAAAGCTTGAATTCGAAACCTAGCTGCATGATGTTTAGCTATAGGACATTTTGATAAGTTGATTTTTTGAAACCTTAGTTTCCTCATTTAAAAAAAAATTACGACAATACTACCTTTTTCACAGGGCTAGTATGAGATGTGACTGAGACAGGTACATAAAGCTACCAATACAGTTGCTGGAACTTTACAGATGTTGAGAAAATGTACTTTTCGGAAAATAGTATTCTGTTCACATCTGTAGGTGAATCAGTAACACTGGTTTTTAATGTTGCTACTTGGGCCTGTGACATTTTGTTTTTGTTTTTTAAGAAATAGTCTACCCTAACCGGTTTGGCTCAGTGGATAGAACATTGGCCTGTGGACTGAAGGGTCCCAGATTTGATTCCGGTCAAGGGCATGTATGTACCTTGGTTGTGGGCACATTCCCAGTAGGAGGTGTGCAGAAGGCAGCTGAATCGATGTTTCTCTCTCATCGATGTTTCTAACTCTCTATCCCTCTGCCTCTCCATTCCTCTCTGTAAAACATCAATAAAATATATATATATTTTTAAATAGCCTAG
The DNA here is from genome assembly GCF_000327345.1 of Myotis davidii. Lineage (NCBI taxonomy): Eukaryota > Metazoa > Chordata > Mammalia > Chiroptera > Vespertilionidae > Myotis > Myotis davidii. The sequence continues at coordinate 1,713,565 of NW_006289557.1, read as the reverse complement.
TGTTTATCTATCCAACCACCTCCCTCCCTTCTTTGTTTTTGTCATTTGATTTTAGTGCCCGCCCTGCTTGTAAGTGTCAAGCAATGTGGGATGAATGAGTGCGAGCACTTGGCTACTCTGCCAGCTTCCTAAGGGACAGGATACTTTAATGAAAGGTTACCACAAAGTAGCTGGCTGGTGCGAGTGACAAGGAGAGGGAGAGAGTGAGGAAGGAAAATAGGAGGAAGAGTAAAAGGCAGATTTTCATGGTCAGTTTATAATACCATCGTCCCTGTTCTCTGATCAATTTGATATATGAGCAAAATGGAGTGAAGCCCCGAAGAGTGAACAGACTCCACCCCGTTACCACAGAGGCTCTCTAACTAGCATGCAGGATCACCAGAGAAATTGCTAAAGCACAGCCTGCCAGGCCTCAGCCCCCAGTGTCTGGTTCGGTGGGCCTGGGTGGGCCGGGAACCTGCGTTTCTGACCCGTTTCCAGGTGACTCTGATGCTGCTGGTTCAGGACCGCACTTTGAGAACCACTGGTTTGCCACAGCGCAGAATTCACAATACAGCTGTGGGAGAGAACTGGAATCACAGTGAGAAACCTAGGCTCTGGTCCTGATCTTCTCCCACGTATTCACCGCGCAGCAGCGAAGGTCACACCTGTCACGCCTCCATTAGCTCACCTGTAGGGAGGAGCAATGTCTGTCTACCAATGAAGTCACATGGGGGTCAAAAGAAGAAACAGGTCCATTAAAACTTTGCAAACTTAGAAAATGCTCTGTACAAACAAAGTATCATGACCAACAATTCCAAATAGCCTATGAGAGTTCATGTGAGTTGTCAACTTTCTGCATCAGGGTGCCCAGATTTCTGGCCAAGTATTCATGGTTGTGTCTGGAAGGGTGTTTCTGGGCGATAATAGCATTTGAATCTGTGGACTCAGTAGACTGCCCTCTCCAGAACAGGTGGGCATCAGCCAATTGCTTGAGGGCCTGAAGAAAAGGCAGAGGAACAGTAATTATATTCACCCTCCCTCCCAACTCCCCACTTTTTTTTTCCTAGCTTGCTGCTTGAGCTGGGTCCTTTTATCTCGTCTCTCTTGCCCTCAGACGGGGATTCACACCACTGGCTCCCCTGGCTCCCTGGCCTGTGGACTCAGACTGATGACACCACCAGCTTTCCTGGGTCTCCAGCCTGCAGACAGCAGATAGTGGAACTTTTCAGCCTCCATAATAGCAAGAGCTGATGCTCATAATAAATCTCCTTTTTGTCTTGTTGGTTCCATCTCTCTTGGTAACTCTAATATAAACAAAATTACTTAAAATATTTTCTGAAGATCAGAAGTGACAGCCCTTCCTAGTTTCTAGTCTGGGTTCTGCCACTACCTGCCCTTCACTCACACTTGACCTTTTGTGGGGGCCATAGTTTTATATCTAGCAGAGGGTTCAGAGATAAGATAATTTCTCAGGTGTTTCCAATTTAAAAATGCTATGGTGCTATGATCAGGACATGACCAGGAATGGGGGGTCAGGTAGAAGGCCTGTCAGTAGAGGGAACACCTCTCTCCCCTCCCGGAACCAAGGGCAACCTGCTTGCATGGATCACTCAGCAATAACCCCAGGGTCAAAGGATTGTCCACATTTCAGTAAAGACCAATCACAGAATCCAAGTGTAGGACATGGACCTCTGTGATCCATCTCCGGCATGGTTGGCTTTCGATGGAATCCGCTGAATTTCCCCGGCAAGCAGGATGTAGGGAGGAGGGAAGAGGACATAGGAACAAAGAACTGTGGGCGTGGGCCAGGATCATGGTGAAAACCCCCAAGGTGCCTGCCCCAGCTGGACAGGGGAAGGTGGAGGCTGCTAGAAAGGCCTCAGCCCAATTATTTAAATGGCCCAATGGGAGACAGCAATTCCTAGGTGACCTTTGAGGAAACAGGTGGCCCCATAGTACTCAGCCAATGAGGAACCAGATAAGGGATTGAATAAATAGGCTGTGTTCGCTGCCCCACGTTCTGCTCTCGAGAACATATTAAAGTCTCGTTTCGCCATATTTCTGTCTCCACGTCTGTTATCTGAATTGGAACATGTGAGCATTTCTCACACAAATGTGCTGTGGGCCCTGCTGGCTTTCAGTATGAGCTCTCAAACATTCCAAAACCAAGCTCCATGTTGGCTATCGTAAGCAAAAACAGCAAACCTGTCATCGCGAGAAAGGCACTACCAGAGCCCTAAGCCATCCACTCAGTTGATAAATGCTTGAGATCCTGTCTCTATAATGTCTGCTGCACAGTGTTCCTCCCCACAGACCCCGCTGCCACTGGGCAACATTGTCACAGTTGAGCTCAGGCCCTCACATCTCACACAGGGACAACTGCAACACCTCCTCATTGGACTCTACTCCTCACCATCGTCACCAGCATAAGCTGCCAAAGGAGCTTCCTAAAGCATGACTCTCATTACATCACTCGCCTGCTCAGAATCCTTTGATGGTGCCCTCACCCCACATTCTGAGCCAACCATCACCTCAACCTTTATTTTACATGCCCCTCCGTGGCTCCATCCCCACGGTGAAGCCCCCAAACTATGCTGGTTCCCCAAATATGTCCTGTGCTTTCTGGTTCCCAGCCTTGGCTCACTCTTTTCTTTTTGCCTTTCATCCTTGCCTGGTGAAATCCTGCCAATTCTCCTCCTAAATCTTTTACCTCTAACCTCCCAAAATGGGACACCTGGTATTTTATGGGATTTACAGTGTGACTTGTATTACAGACATTCCTGTCTCACACAAGAGCATGAGTTTTCTGAGGTCAGGGATGGAGCCTAACTCACCTGTGTCCTCCTGAGTCCTCTCTATCTGGGGGTTAGGCCACTGAGATCTAGAACAGACTGTCCCGATATAGAATGTGACGTTGTACAGCGAACTGGCTTGTACAGACTGGCAAATGGTACAATGATGTCAGCACGATAAGAGAAGTGTCAGTTGTGGATGAAAAGGGGCCACATGCTAACCTGACTAACTCAGGGAAGGCCTGTGTGGCGGCCTTGAAAACTCAGTGACCTAAAGTAACCACAAAGGATGGTCTGAAATTAAAACCTTTCATCAGAAGCCATTTATAATGGTTAGTCACGCCCTAGGGCCAGTATCTTCCCTGACAAAGATCAACTCAATCATTACTGAGCCTATTGTCTTTTTGTATCTAAGATAACATAGCTGTGGAATGTCAGGGTAACTTGTGAGTTTTTTTCACCCTCAGTTTTTTTCGATAACATAGCTGTGGAATGTCAGGGTAACTTGTTTTTATTTTCCCCCTGAGTTTTTGTTGTTTTTTTTTAATTTCAAGAAAAACGATTTTAAATATAATAATGTTACATGCAATAAACCTTAATACTACAAAAAAGATCCTAAATATAATAATAATGTTACATGCAATAAACATTAATATATCAAAAACCATTTTAAATATGATGTTACATGCAATAAACACCAATTATTCAAGAAAAATGATCTTACATATACTAGTGTAATATGCACTATACATAAATATTTCAAGAATAAAAGGATTTTAAGTTTAACAATATTACCAAAACTGTGCTAACATAGTATATCACAAAAGTTGTAGGAAATATTAAAAATCTGCAAATAACAGGATTACTTCAAATGGGTTTTGAGTGATTTGCTTCACCCTATTTTCCCCACAGTCCCTGCTGTTTTTAAAAAGCTGTGGACAAAAAGGGCCACATGCTAGCCTAACAAGCTCAGGGAAGGCCTGCGTGGCAGTCTGCAAACTCAGAGACCTAAGTAACCACAAAGGAGGGTCTGAAATTAAACTTTAACTAAAAGTAGCTAAGGTGGGTAGTCACATCCTGGTAGTATCTTCCCTGATAAAGTCAATCTTAACCTTAACTGAACTTATTGTCTTTTTGCACCTAAGATAACATATCATTGAAATATCAGGATAACTTGTAACTTCCCTTTTTTCCGGATCCCTTAGGACACAACCATATGCCCTGGGCGTCAGGACAGATACCACAAATTCCTTCATTGTTATTGTTATCATGTTCATTGCTGACTCTTAACTATCCTGTGTCCACCAAAGTGGACAGTCGTCCCCCCCCGCCCCAAGTAAAAGAAGTGTCTATGATTTTACTTTTTATTCAATCCCAGAGGTTAATCTACCACCAACAAATTTCATGTAACCCACTTACACCTCCTCCTTGGATTGTAATGCATAAAACAAGGTGAAAACCCGCCATTCTCCGGAGCTGCTTCCCGGCAATTGTCGACAGTTTGGCTCAAATAAACTCACAAGAATTCTTTACAGGTTTGAATGTTTTTACATTAACAAGGTGACTTCACAGAACATGAGGATGTTAAGGAATGTGTGCGCTGTTCAGGAATGTGAAGTCATGTTACATAAAGGCCTAAACTAGTCTCAACCAAGGACAGAAGTCAGCCTGCTGGTCAGAAAGGGAATGATTACTGATTGTCAAGTCCCTCTGGGCAATTCCTTTGAATGTCAATTGTTCAAGCTAGCTCTGGTCTAACTGCGACTCTGACAGGCTGGGGAAGGACAGCCTGCCCTGAGCAGACACTGTAAGTGACTTGTGGTTTTCCTGGAGAGCTGAGCCCTGGAGAGCGCTAGAGCCATAGGTCGCTGGGCTCCTGAAGAGGCAGAGGACATCTAAGGGAAAGGGCACAGAAAGGGGAGATGGAAATAAAAGATAAAAAGAGAGGTGGGAGTCAACATTTACAGTGTCTGCTATGAACCAAGTTCATTGTCTATCAATATTTACATGCAAAAACCTTTCCATGTGAGGCTTTATCCTCAATTGACATGAAAAGAAAGTCAGGCTCCGTGGTTTCAGGATTTGCCTAAGGTAACTAACAGGCTGGGCTGAGCTCCAAATACTGGCTTTTCACTGCAACAGTGGCTTCCCAACAAATACCAAGGGCCCAGCCTCCCTGAGAGCCCTGCAATGAGTGGAGGGTGGGGCAGGTGAGAAGCTAAGGAGACTGTGCCTCCCACCCCCAGCCCAATCACCTTTATTCCTTTTACATCTTGGGCTTCCTCTGATGCTTCTATTTGAGGTAAGTGGCTGACAGTTTTAAAAGGAAGGGGAAAAGGTTTGAAAATCACTGCATCACAGCTAGCTGGCTATTTCCCAATTCCGCCTGAGGCTGGCCTTCAGCAGAAAAATAAATCACTGCTTACAAAAGATCTACTCTCTACAGAACGCTGCTGTGGGGTCCCCAACTCCCGGCTCTAATCATTCCAACGCTGTCTAAAAAGGCTCACCTTGTGTCAACCCTCTGGCTCATTTGCCTATCTCTCCCCCTTTCCAGACATTCCAGCAGCTCAGGAGCCTGTGGAGGTGCAGGCACTTGGGGAGCAGAGCCTCAGGTCTGCAGCCCGTGCTCTGGGGAGGAGCAGTGGAGTCCCAGGAGCTGTGAACTTGAAGCAGGACCCCCGGGCCCGGGCCCAGTGCTCCCTGAGAGGGCGCCACCTCCCCTCTCCTGGCCACTGCCTCACTACCAGGAGTGGCTGGACAAGACCAGCAATTTTCAACCCATGTGCAGCAGTCAGGGGGACGGACCTCTTTCCCCTTAGATTGTTAAATAAAAAGGGACAATAGCCAATACAACTATAGCCGTCTGCTGTGAATGAATCAAATTATACCCATTTTTGTCAGGCCAGCACAAATATATTTTTTGGTGTGCCGCAGAATTTGAGTAATTAGTTTATGTGTGTCATGAGATGAAAAAGGTTGAAAGTCACTGGACTAGACAGTCTTTCATGTTCTTTCAGATTGTCAAGAGGCTATACAGAAAAAGAGTGTGTTTCTGCAGTGAGGGGAAGGAGGGGGAGATGTACTAAGTGTGAGTTTGTAGTAAGTCAGGGCCAATAGGTGTAAAGCACATGCCTACGACACACGCAGAGGCAAGCAGGCCTCCAGGCAGATTATTTCTCTAAAAGCCATGAGTACTGAAGAACAGATGGGAGGGAAAGACGGTATGAATGCTGATAGAGCTTACTCAGAATGGAACAGGGTCCATCTTTCACTCTCCTGAAAGAACAACTAACAACACTTAGGTAATTGTAGATCTTCCCAAAAGACCTTTGGAAGTCCTGAGGTGAGGCTCTGTGTTGCAGGGAATGGGTGCCTGTGGAAGTTTCTTTAAAGTGGTTACACAGAAAATAACAGGCACTGGATTTATAGCCAGTCTCTGGGCAATGAGTGATTTGTCACCTTCTCCTTCTGGTATTGATTCTTGCCTCAGACCCACTATGGATGACTGCTGATGAAAAAGCCAACGTCCCGGTGACTGCTGGCTGGGTTTGCAAGCCCCTTCCAGCATCCTGCCCGGCTCTCTCTGCAAAGGGCCCACCCTCCTCAGAGCAGCTCAGCTGGCTTCATCTGCACACATCTGGAGGTGCCTACAGGCAGTCCTCGTGTTACCCGGGACTCCACATACCTCGTTTCATGGTTACGCCATCTCCCATTTATTTATTAAAAAAAAAAAAGTTCCATCATTTCGACGTTTGCACATATGTGCTTTATGTTTTTTATTATTTATTTGCCACAAGTAAAGGTCAGGAATTGTTATCTTTCTTTTAATTGTTAATTTTTTTTTTACTGTTTCACTTCATTACTGCTGTGAATGTGCTCCATGTGAGCGACGTAGGTGCTTATGTAGGTGGGTTCCCACTTACAACGAAAATCGCGTTAGGTCGCGCTGTAAGAACGGATCTCCGTCGTACCTGAGGACCTACTGTACATCATGCAGCTTCACCACCTGTTTTCTATTCCCAGAAATCTATGCAAAACACACAGAAAACTCTGACATCCTTCCTTCAAATAACACTGTACCTATCATTTATTAGAAAATGCTCTTGGATGCTGCTGCCTTCCAGATATTGCTAACGCTACTATCCAACCATTCCTGGCCTCTTAATAGCATAACCTATTTACTGAGCATCTACTGTGGTCCAAGGGTTTTGTATGAATTGTCTTTCGTTTTCATGATGCCCCCGAGTATGGTGAAGAAATGGAGACTCTGAGGTTAAAAACTTGCCAAAGTTAGTCTGTGAGTCTGATCTTTGGACCCAGATACCTGACTCAAAAGCCAGAACTGATACAAACACTTCACACAGGTCAGTGGTGAAAACGGTCCATGTCTGCTTTCCCCCATTTCTCCCATCATCCCCACAACTTCACTCCTTCCCTGAGAGATGGCAATGTAACTGCAGCTTTTAAAGAGAAAATGAAAAAAAAAAAGCTGGCAAATACAGAGTGGACAAGGAGAACTGGACCTGGAGACATTTTCAGGCCTGAATCTTCTGCCTTTCCCCTTTCCTTGTGCCTGCAAGTCTACCCATCAGGTTCCTTTTCACAATTCAAAAAAAGAAAACAGAAATCGCTTCTTGGGAGTTAAGGTTCTAATTTCCATTTCCTCATTCGTATAAATGTGTTCAGTCACCAGGGGACATCCTATCCTCACCACAGTGGAGACCAGCTGCCCTGCCGAAGGGGAGGTTGGACTGATTTACAGATTAACAAGGGACCAGAGTGGGACATAGGAGTGCTCGGAGGCCCAGACGACAGAGGTTAGAGGTTAGAGGACAGGCAGTGCCAAGAGATGATCTGTTAATTTCAAAAACGGTGCTCAGTTCTCTTCCTTCCTCCTATGTAGACTCCTACTCCCCAGACACAAGCTAATAAGACAAGTATTACAGTTGAGCTGCAAGTTGAGTTAAAGTGGCACCTGTGAACCTACGAATGATTCAGGATGTTTTACATGGAGATATGTGATCTGCTTCTAAGCAATCAAATATACGGGGTGGGGCAAAAGTCGACAGTTGTGAGTACACACAACGGAGTTTATTTTGTATTCTTATTTATTAATTATTGTATGATTTCCCACACAAACAACTATAAACCTACATTTGCCCCACCCTATATATCCACGATATCCCTAAATGTGTGGCTATCAAGAGACACGATTCACAGAAAGTCACAAGCTAATGATAAGAGCCACAAACAAGCTTACTAGTATTAATTATTTAATAATATTGATCCAAAGGAGAACGGGGTGTGGGAACCTTGTTCATTCCTCATAGAAGTTGTTTCTAAACGTAGTTGAAGAGGAAAGCCTGAAGCACCCTGGAGAGTGGCTTCTCGTGTTTCATTGTAATTTCTGGTTTCTCCCCAAAATGAGATTCAGTAGAAAAGTTCATTTAAGTTCATTTAAGACACCAATTTTGATTGACATTGTAGGACAGAATTCATTATTAAAATGGGATTGTACCATCTAACTTTATTACTCTCACGTCTTTTAAATATCTACCCAGAAGTTATCCCTAACGGATGTAACAGCAAATGTAAATGACTGGGCTTCCCAAACCATAGTTCAATACCAGAGTGACAGTGAGGGGCCCTGCATGAGAGCCAAAGGCATGGGGAGGCCCTAAACATTTAGAAGAGCCTGAGCTATTACTTTTGAGACGGTGACTCTCTCTGTGGCCATAAGCAGGTCACACATCTTATATGGCTTTTGATTTTCTGTGTGCAAAATGGAAGGAAATAGTCTATGATGCAATTCACCCGTCTCAAAAGTGCACGGGTCCTTAAAACATCTATCTACCTGCTACACTCTGTAGATGAAAACACAATGCTAAAACCCACAAAGCTAGTGAGTGTCAGAGCCATGACTAGCTCAAGGTCTCCTAATTCTTACCCCAGTGCTCTGAGACCCTGGGGTCTAAGAGCCAAGTGTTGGGGTGGCGGGATGGGCTATAAATGTACAAACATAAATCCTTTACAGGGCAGCCTGGTCGTTGTATTAATGCCAGCGATCAGATGACATTCACTTTCTACAGTTTCCACTACAGACATGATAGAATGTGAAAATATAATATGATAGAAATCATCTGGACACCTTTATAAGCCAGTATAGTATTCACTCAAAGTTAAGTTTGCATTTTTATACATATTTTCACACTGAATACTCTGTGTTATAGTGGCTTACTTACAGATGGCTTTAGGCAAACACATTTTTTAAGCAAACACATTTAAAAAGAAAGTCAAGATTACCTGTAAAGAAAATCTGTTTAAACAGGTTAAATCTAATGAATGCCATACAAATATGGATCCAATTTGCTTTGAGTAAACAAACATCTGAAAATCTCTGAAATGTCTGGCAGCTGGAGAATTCCTGAGTCTATCTACGCCCGACTCAACAAAGCGCATTTCTCCAAGATAAGTCCACTCTTCTGACAGAGCTGGACAGACAGGAAAAAGGCTGCTGCTGGCTGGCTTGGACGCCAGGTACACATTTGCATAAGTAAAAGGTTAGTTTTAAAAGACCAGTCCTCAGGCTAACCTGTCTTATTCAAGTAAGATTTGTTTTTTAATAAAATTGACAGATCGAAAGGATGAGAAAACATACAAATCTTGGGAATACTAGTTGGCTCCTATGCTAAAACATAACAAAAATACTACTAGGAAAAGGATATGTGTGGACAGCCTAATGACCTTTGGGGCAAAACCCATAAAAATCACTGCACCTCCTCCCTATGCTGGTATATGTTCAGTAGGAAGTTGTCTCTGTGAGAACTCTGTCAATGTAAGCAGCAATCTCTTGTGTTGGCAATATGTCCAGCTTTCCCAAGAGAACCCTGGACAGGACTAGAGTCAGATCATGGAGGGACTTCAATCCCAAAGGGAGAACTTGACATTCTTTAAGACTTGCCATCCATCTCCCCCCTTGGACTGCAAGCTCTCTGAAGACAGGAACAATGTTCCCAGTGCCTGAGGCCCTCGCTGTGAAAGTCCCAGGCTCACTGGCCGGATGAAGAAAGAAAAAATGACGAAAGAATGTTGGGAGGTGTAATAAGACCTCAAATATTTTGGCAAAAAATTCACGTTACTTTTTTAAATGAGGAAAAGTTTAAAGTTGGGTTTTGTTAGGAAATAAGAGAGAAAGAGCAAGTATGAGAGAAAGCGTAAAGGAGGTGATAGCGTAGGCTGAACTTTGAAGGAAGGTATTTGAGGATGTGGGTGGGATTCTAGAGCTGGTTCTGCCAATTATCTGACTTCTGAGAAAAAGAATGAACTTTTCTGAGCACCAGCTGCCTCATGTGTGAAATGATAAATATAGACACCAAATACCTTTCAGCTCTAACGATCTGATGAAACTAGCTGATGTTCAGAAAGGTGTGCTTGGCTTCAGTTGTGGTCTGCAGACTAAGGAGGAAATTATAAAATATCTTCTTAACGTTTTCATTTTAAATTTTTAACCTTTTATAATATCAGCACTTTGAGTGTTAGTCTCTTATCACCCCTTCTCCAAACATCATTCCTTCTCTCCGCACCAAGCACAGCCCGTGTTCTAGCACATTCTGCTCTACACAGAAAGGGTGCTCGACATCCTGGGAGGCTCACAGAGCACAGTCCATCTTCCTCCCAATCTTTACCTTCTTATTTGAAGGAGCAACTTAAAATGTGAAATGGTTGAGGCGCTTTCCTTGAGTATGTCTGACGAAGGGGTTCTCCTATGAGCTTTCATACTAGTGGGGGCTCCCTCCTAACATGTCCCTGATTCACTATTACTTACCGGTCTCCCTATTAGAAAGTAAACCCTTGAGAGTAAGGGTCTGGTGGTGTTCTGGCCTATTCCCTATCTTATTTCTAGTTCCTAGCACAGAGTCTGGCACAGAGTAAGCATCCAAAATGAATGAATGGGGAGATGAATGGGGAAAACAGAGGTCTGGATCAATATGTGTGAGGAGAAAGGGGCACGCAATTCGTTGCAGGCAAATTCTCTTGCCAAACAAGTCAAGAAATGGAGCCAGGAAGAGATCTCAGAAATCATCTGGTCCACCCCCAACCCCCCATTTTCCAGACACCAAGGAATCTTGGCATAGTGCCCCATGACATATAAAAGAATGTTTCAGGAAACATATAAAAGAATATTAGGAAAAGCAAACATTCTAATAGATGAAGATAGCGGCCCACATAATCCGCAAGTGGAACTTAAAACTGTTGACAGTGTTGATTTTATTTGGCCTTCATTAGTGCTTCAAATGTGTCCACCTATTACCTAGGGTGTCAAGTCTGCCATCACCCAGGCTCAATTAGTTAGCATGTAGATAAGGAGTCTCCCTGTCTCTCTCCCTCCTGTGTTTCTGCAGCCTGGCAGTGCTCATTAGCACTTCCAACAGAAGGCTGAGGAAATGAAACTCCAATTTGTCAATGTCAACTGTTGAATCAGCAAGTTGTATCAGTCCCACCCCCACATGGAAGTGTTTGGACAATTCCGAATCAACAAGATGCTGGCAGCTGTGTTCCTCCGGTTGGTTCAGTAATTGCATTGTTTCCTACTGTGCTCTGCAGGCTGTGAAATGAATTTATTAAATAACCTACACAAAGGAGAGGAGGTGTGGGCCAATGGAAACAGCTCCGGGCTAGGTATTGGGAGAATTGTCTTTAAAGGCTCTCTTTGACCACTAGCCTTGACTCTAGTGTTTTAGTCCTCAGGCTCCAAGCTATTTAAGAGGATAATAATTCTGTCCCGGGCAATAGAGAAATCTCTGGCACCTAAACCATGTGTGCTCTCCTGCCATATAGCGCTTTAATGTTTATCCAGTTCTCTACACATTGGAACCTAGCATGCTTACTTCCAGCCTAAATTATGCCCTTTGAGTACAAGGGCATGACATAAACTTGCACCCAGTGCCTGACAGGATGCACTAGAATCTGTGAGTCTCACTGGCCACTTCACATTAGAAGACAACGGTTAGGAAAGCAAAACTGAGCCCAGGCACAAGTGGTGTGTAATGAAGGGATTTCAATACACAGTATAGAAACCAATTCTATTGTCTTCGGTAAGTTTGCCAATTGATATTTGCCAGGTGTCTTGGGTTATTAAAACTAGCTAGCGTTTTGTAAATACAGGCTTCTATTGGCTATGTGATGGAGCAAGAAATATTTTCAAGTGAAAATGGAAGAACACTTACTTGGTTAAGTTTCATAACATCCACCCTATTTCAGTTAGTGTTAAACTGGCCTCTAACTCTCAGAAGGCAGACAGGGTTCGAGATTACAGAGCGTGTCCCCAGAGTCGCCTGCTGGGGGGCAGTGGGGAGTCTCCCTGGCTTTCTGGGTTAGCTGGGCCCCAAGTAGCATAAGTTCTCTTGGATCCTTGGGGTATATTTTTTCTGGAAAAGGAGAGAGGAGGCTGAGTGAAGATGTGACTGGGGAGGACACCATCTCTTCAACCAGGAGTACGGCACTCATCAGGGCTCTAATTGTGGCTTCAATTGTTTTTTCATTCATTCTTTCCTTAGAAGCAAAAAATATAAAAATAATAAAATAAACAAAACTGAAACAAGGCTCTCTCTCAAATTAAGAAACAGAATTTCAATTCTTACAATCTCCCCAACCGATTACTTTATAGATTCAGGTCCACAATCATTTACTGAACTCTACACACAGCCCAAGGCCCTGGCCAGCTCACTCTCTGATGGATTCCTCACCCTGGGCTTGATGGCTCCACATGGGGGAATAATGACTTTAAGGTCTGATGAGGCCTGTGAAGCGCAGCCCAGCGCTGAACATCCCAGAGCAGTCTATCTTAGGTGAGCTAAGTGCTCTATTTCCCAATCTCTGTTTTGAACCTCACAAAAACCCTGGGAGGCAGGAACTGTCACTGTCTTACAGAGAAGTTAAGTGGCTACATAAGGACTCGAAGTCAGATAGTAAAAGATTTGGAAACTACAAGCAGGTCTGGCGCACCTTAACTGTAGCCTGCTCTCTGAGACAAGAAGCTGATGTCAACCTCTGGGACATTTTGTTCTTTCTAAACTGGGTGGCAGTGTCCCACAAGGCACTCTTCTGAATAAATTAATGGCACTGTTTTGCCTTTATTCCTCCTCTCAAAGAAAGGAGACTGGAATATGGACATAGACGTTCCTTACTGGAGTTTTTTGTTCTTCGGATTCTGGCTGACGGCAAATTTACTTTGTTTTCTAATTAGACGCCCACTAGCCAACTGCAGGTCAACAGTGTGATGAGCAGTACAGCGTAGTGAGTTTTAAAAAGTCACCCACAAAGCCGCACTGAGATGGAGGATCAGTTCTATCTGGGATGTGAGGTGGACCAAGGCAGGAGGAGGTCAAGGGTTCGGCTCCCTTCTGCCTCAGGACTGGGGCCAAACCCATACTCCCAATTCACACCTGCTGCAGCAGGTCACTTCCCCATTCGGAAAATGGTGGGTTTGAACTCGCTGATAGATACTTTAAAGTCCTGATTTTTTGCTTATATACAATAAAACCCACCCTTTTAAAGATTCAGTTTGAGTTGGACAAAGGAACACAGTTGTATAACTACAGCCACAAGTAAGGCAAAGAAGATTTCCAACACCCCAAAAATGTCCTCATGCCCTTTTGCCTACGCAGCTCCCAGGCACTCTGGGATCTGATTTCTGACCCCTATAATTTTTCTGTCTTCTGAACGGCATAAAAATAAAAGAGTGTGTAATATTTCATGACTGGTTTCTTTCACTTAGCATGATACTTTTAAGGTACATCCATGTCACTGAATTCATCAAATTAATAGCTTGCCATTTCTTATTGCAGAACAGTATCCCACTGTATCAATGTGACACAATTTGCTTATCTACTCACTAACTGGATTGTTGCTAGTTCTTTGGCTAATATGAATAACTGTTGTTAACATTTGTACACAGGCCTTTGTGTGTGAACATAAATTCCCCCTCCCCCTTTTTTTCCAGTTAAATACTCAGGAGTACCGCAGCTGTGCCATTTGTTAAGTGTGTGATATGTGTTTAACTTTCTTATAAATTGCCACACTGTTTCCCAAAGTGACTGTATAATTTTGCATTCCCAGCAGCGATAGTGGGAACATCCCACTGGTTGATATTTAATGGGGAGGCTCAGATAATAACTAATTCCTGTCAATGTCACATTAATGTGTAGACTCTTCCAGAGCAAAGGTCCCATGAAATGCATCTCCATTCCCCTGGCCAGCAGGACGACAGATACAAAGTAAGTGCCTGCACTCCATGTTGAGAGAGCCCCCCCTCCCCCGTCCCCCCAGATTTGATTGTCTCATTATTCTCTTTTCCCTTCTCTGGACAGCTTGCTCAGTACACACTAAATACCAGTTTTAGATTACAACTGTTTGAGATGGACTGCAAACTACCACCTACTAGTTGTGTAAAAAAAATCAAGGAGAATAATAACAAATGAGGATCTGCCCAAATGAGGAAGTGCTTTCCCTCTCACAGGCTTGGCTCCCTCCTCTGCAAATTGGAAGTGATGATGACCTTACTCTCAGGTTGTTGGAGTAAACGATGCATGTATCCGCTTGGCATGTAGTACCTATTCAGTAAACAGCATTTTTAGCTTCTACAGTTGGAGACTGGCGAGGCTGAGAAAGAAGCGGGAGGTGATCAATTTGATCCCCTTCCCAAGGGCCCTAACAACCACTAGAATGAGCAAATGAAGTTCCCTGTGTCCCACAGCGGAGACCTCACCTTGTTTTCCAGCTAATTTCACAGGGTTCAGGAGTCCCCGCTCAGCACATATTATGTTGCTGTATTCATTGTTCTATTTATTTGTAATGTGTACGTGTGTGTGCGTGTGTGTGTGTGTGTGTGTGTGTGTGTGTTGCAGAGAAAAAGAGAAAATAACAAAAAGGACTTAGTTCCTTTCTTGTGGACCTTACAGTCCAACGTGTCCCTCTTAATAGGTGTGAAGGAAGACACAGGGCATGGGCAGAAGAAAAGCAGTGCCAGGGCCAGCCCTCTAGATCTCAGTCACGCAGCTTAAAGTGTGGCAGCATCTATGGGTTTGTGGGTTTAGAGTTCTGAGTGCTCGTGTGTGTGTGTGTGTGTGTGTGTGTGTGTGTGTGTGTGTGCGAGAGAGAGAGAGAGAGAGAGAGAGGGAAGGAGAGAGGAGAGAGAGAGAGAGAGAGAGAGAGAGAGAGAGAGAGAGAGAGATCAATTTGTTTTTCCACTTAC
>NW_006289557.1:1695221-1697628 GCF_000327345.1 Myotis davidii | reverse complement strand
ATGTGCCTCAAGATGGCCTTAAGTAGAATGTATACAAGGAGAGAGAGAGAGAGAGAGAGAGAGAGAGAGAGAGAGAGAGAGAGAGAGAGAGAGAGAGAGAGAGAGAGAGAGAGAGCGCGAGGGAGCACATGTAAAAGGGGAAAAAAGGAGAAAGGCAAGAAAGGCGGATGGGGAATCCACTGATGGCAATGAGCTCTGAATAATGCATTGACACGTTTCATTTTAAGCGCTGTTTGTGTTCCATCCCACCCCCACCCCCTGCAAGCTAATTACCTCCCCATTTTGAGCACCCAGCTGTTGCTGTCTGAAACCTGACCTTCCCTGTGAAGAGGCTGCCAGCTGCAGCGGCTGCCTGCCTAATAATGCATGGACTCTTCTCTGCTTTAACTTCTTTTTCCCTTAACCAACTTGTGAAGTAGGCTGGGCTCCCTAGTTCCTTCTTTCCAAACCATTTCTCTCTCTGCCAAAATAAAAGGGGGAGGCAAGTACCCCTTGAGGAGAGAGAACTTGGTTGCAGTGCAGCTCTGCAAAGTGTGCTGCTGGAGGCCTGCTGCCTCTTTCATTTTGTTGCTCAAAGTGTTGATCACTGACCAGAAGCAAGAGCATCATATGGGAGCTTGTGTCCTGACCTTAGACTGCATTGTGGACCTCCTGAATCAGAGTCTGGGAATTTGTGGGCACCATAAAGTTTCAAAAGTGTTAGAATGGGATAGAAATCCCAGACTTTGCATTCACGCATTTTAAGAACTTGGTCCTGGCTGGTGTGGACCAGTGGTTAGTGTTGGCACTTGCAATGAAGGGTCATGGGTTTGATTCCCAGTCAGGGGCACATATCTGGGTTGCAGGTTCCACCCTGGCCCAGTCGGGGCGCATGTGAGAGGCAACCCATCAATGTGTCTCTCTCCCATTGATGTTTTCTCCCTCTCCTTCTCTTTCTCCAGCTCCCTCTCCCTTCCTCTCTTTCCACCCTCCACCCCCAACCCTTCCATAATCTCTAAAATCAATGGGAAAAGTATCCTCAGGTGAGGATTAAAAAGAAAAAAAAAAAAAAATGAAAAAAAAAAAAAAAAAAAAAAAAAAAGAACTTGACCTAAGGGTATGAGATGGCCAAGCTCCAGATAAAACTGTATTGGAAAAACAGTGAGGTGGGAAGGAAACAGCCAGCCCCCAATAATCCTCACTTTCTGACACTGGTGCCCTTGTGTCATCCCTTTGGACACTGAGTCAGGGTGGTCTGTGTGGCAAATCAAATGTGTAGAAGTGATAATGTGAGGCTTCTCAAGTCTGGCCATAAAAGGTATTGCATTTTTATGCCGAAACCAGTTTGGCTCGGTGGATAGAGCGTCAGCCTGCGGACTGAAAGGTCCCAGGTTCGATTCCGGTCAAGGGCATGTACCTGGGTTGTGGGCACATCCCCAGTGGGGGATGTGCAGGAGGCAGCTGATCGATGTTTCTCTCTCATCGATGTTTCTAACTCTCTATCTCTCTCCCTTCCTCTCTGTAAAAAATCAATAAAATATATTTTTTAAAAAAGGTATTGCATTTTTCTAATGATCACTGATATTGAGCACCTTTTCATATATCTATTGGCCATCTGTATGTCCTCTTCAGAGAAGCATCTATTCAGGTCCTCTGCCCATTTTTTAATTGGTTTGTTCTTTTGGTGTTGCAACCACAGTGGAATATCCTTACACCTGTCAGAATGACTATCATCAATATTTCAACAAACAATAAGTGCTGGAGAAGGTATGGATCAAAGGGAACCCTCGTGCACCATTGGTGGGATTGCAGATTGGTGTAGCCACTATGGATAACAGTATGGAAGTTCCTCAAAAAAATGAAATATGGAGCTGTCTTATGACCCAGTGGTTCCACATCTGAGTGTATATATCTGAAGAAACCCCAAACACTTATTAAGAAGAATATATGCACCCCTATATTCACTGCAGCATCTACACTAATAAAAGAGAAACATGCAAATTGTTTCTCTCCGCCACTCCGCTATACCCACAAGCCATGCCCACCAGCCAATCAGGAGAAAGTATGCAAATTAACCCAACTAAGATGGCAGTAGCCACAGAGCTGGAGTGAGCATGAAGCTTGGGTTGCCCCCAATGATGGAGGAAGCCAAGTTTGCCACATGCCCTGGCCGGCCCTGGGCTCGGCTCAAGGCTACAAAGTTTCAATTATAGATGATAAATAAATCTGAGATACTAAAAGAAAAAAAGGAGAGGCTGGGAGCTTGGGTTGCCGGCCAGCCTGAAAACGGCCTTCAGCCCCTTACCCAGGCTGGCCAGGCACCCAATGGGAACCCCCATCCTGAAGGGGGTGTGACTAGCTGCAAATAGCCATCAGCCCCTCACCCAGGCACCCAAGTGGGACCCCCACCCTGATCCGGGACACCCTT
>NW_006289557.1:1683941-1695179 GCF_000327345.1 Myotis davidii | reverse complement strand
TGATGGCTGCCAGCACAGCGGTGGTGACGGGAGTTTCTCCCGTCTCCTCAGCAGTGCTATGGATGTCTGACTGCAGCTTAGGCCTGCTCCCCGCTGGCAAGTGGACATCCCCCAAGGGCTCCCAGGCTGCCAGAGGGATGTCTGACTGCCAGCTTAGGCCTGATCCCCCTCAGGGAGTGGCCTAAGCCAGCAGGTGGACATCCCCCGAAGGGTCCCAGACTGTGAGAGGGCACAGGCCAAGCTGAGGGACATCCCCATCCCCACACCGAGTGCACAAATTTTTGTGCACCAGGCCTCTAGTGGAAGAATGAAAACTCAGGCCCAAGTGACTGTAACAGAAGGAAGAAATTTTCAGGGCCACCAGAGAGAGTAGGGTTCTAAAAGGGGAGAAAGTTATTTTCGGTTAGGGAAAGCTTTATAGAGGAGGTTGACCAGAGTGCCGGACTTTGAATAACAAGCAGCAGTTGGATACATAAAAAGAGTTTAGTCGCCGAAACCGGTTTGGCTCAGTGGATAGAGCGTCGGCCTGCGGACCGAGGGGTCCCGGGTTCGATTCCGGTCAGGGGCATGTACCTGGGTTGCGGGCACATCCCCGGTGGGGGACGTGCAGGAGGCAGCTGATCGATGTTTCTCTCTCATTGATGTTTCTGACTATTTATCTCTCTCCCTTCCTCTCTGTAAAAAATCAATAAAATATATTTAAAAAAAAAAGAGTTTAGTCCAAAAATGTGCTGCTCTTACATAACATACACAGCAAGATTAATGGTTTTGTGCTGAGGTCCTCAATTTATATCTGCAAATCAGTTGGTCATTATTAGGGAAACTGTTTGTCTAATAGATTGACAGCCAAAGATGTTCCATATGTTATACCAAGAAATCAAGACATATAAAGAAAACCATGTGTCTGCAAAGGCACTGTAAATTAGTGTTTCTCTTCACAACCCTCTAGGCTAGGCTGCGTCCACCTGAGGGCTCTAAGTTTCTCCGGTTGGGCTGATCAGTGGGGGGCTTTCTCCAATGCCACAGGAGACTCTCCTCTCCTGGCAGGAAATGGAACATCATAAACGCTATCTATTCCCTGTGTTGTGTGGTAGGAGAGCTTCCTTCTTGGTTTGACACTTGTATTATTAACCCTGAAATCATTGAGCAACCGGAGACCTCACTTCCTCACTGATTTTTCCATGTGGAGATCTCCAGATTGGATCTCACTTGGGAAGCTCTTCTGTGTGAGAAAAAAAAAAATCCCCTTGTGAAGGCAATGAACCAGAAACCACATGGCTGGGCTCTTGAGCAAAGATCAGGAAAGAGCAAGTCACAATTATTTGATTTTCTTACCTATTCATTCAAACTAATTTATTTTAGATTTTTACTCTAGATTACCCACAATATGAATTACATTATCTGAACATCATTATTACTACTAAAAATAAATCACTTCCTCTTCAATGAAAATGCACTGTGCTCCACTTATGTGCCAATAGTTGCTACTGTATGAAAATGCAAAAGACAGAAAAGATTACAGTCACTCAGTATCATGTGTCATAATTCTTTGAGCAGTTATGAGGCACCCTGTAGTACCAGGCACTTTTCTGGGAGCTGGGGAAAGAGAAAGGTGAGCCAGAGACCCTCAGGAGTCATCTCCTACAATTCCCCCATTTTGGGATGAAGAAATCATAGCTGAGAAAGTTTATGTAATTTGAAACCAAGGTCATTTGACTAGTAAGTTGCAGAGCCCAGACAAGAAGACTCTTTTCTTGACTAGCAGATATTCTATTACCAAAAAAGCCTCTTTTTATAGGAATAAAAGCAAATCTGACAACTGTTTTCCTAAAATGAGCCTATAGTTTTATAGACTAGGAACTGTTGACTAAGGGAATTTTATTATCTCTTCTCCATAAAATAGTATAGTTGACATTGGATCCATCTCTATTTTTCTCATCTAAGTGTGTTGTTCACAAAGTCAGTTTGCACAGGAGTCTTACTTAACTACTTCATTCCATTTGGAAAGATTATATATTACTGAGAGCAAGACATTTTACTGTGGGATTTAATTTGCAAGAATCCTATATAAGAAGAGGGTAATATGCAAATCGACCGAACTGAGGAATGACCAGTCGCTATGAAGCGCACTGACTACTAGGAGGCAGATGCTCAATGCAGGAGCTGCCCCCTGGTAGTCAGTGTGCTACCACAAGGGGAGCTCTGCTCAGCCACAGCCAGGCTGACAGCTGGCAAGTGCAGCAGTGGTGGTGGGAGTCTCCCCGCCTCCACAGCAGCGCTAAGGATGTCTGACTGACGGCTTAGGCCCACTCCCTACAGGCCCTGAGGGCTCCCGGACTGCTAAAGGGTACAGAACGGGCTCAGGGGACCCTCCCCCGAGTGCAATGAATATAGGGCCTCTAGTTATTTATAACAGCCAACACATGGAAGCAACCCAAGTGCCCATCAATAGACAAGTGGATAAAAAAGTTGTGGTACATATATACAATGGAATATTACTTGGCCATAAAAAATGAAATCTTACCATTTGCAACAGCATGAATGGACCTAGAGGTTCTTATGCTAAGTGAAATAAGTCAGACAGAGAAAGACAAATACTGTATGATTTTACTTATATATGGGATCTAAAGAGCAAAATAAGTGAACATACAAAATAAAAAGAAACTCACAGATACAAAAACAGACTGGTGGTTGCCAGAGGGGAGGGTGGTTGAGGGATGGCTGAAAAAGGTGAAGGGACTGAGAACTAGAAATTTTGGTAGTCAAAAAATAGTCATGGGGGTGTAAAGTACAACATAGATAATATAGTCAGTCATATTGTAACAACTATATATGGTGCCAGGTGGATACTGGAAATATTGAGGGGAACACTTTATAAAGGATATGCTTGTCTAACAACTGTCATGTACACCTAAAACTAACACAAAATAAAATTAAATTTAAACTGCAATTGAAAAAATACAATTTTTTAAAAAGGCATTGCAATGTTTTCCTGCCTTGGTCCCTGGGATCACGTGCGCTGGGGGAAGCCAGTCACTCTGCTGCGGGCACTTTCAAGAACGTGTGAAGAGGCCCACATGGGGATGAACTGGGGAATCCCTCCCACTGACACCAGCATCGACTTGCCAGCCATGTAAGTCAGCCTGTCAATGAAGCCACCAGCCCCAGTCAAACTTTTGAATGACTAAAGGCCACGCCAACACCTTATCTACAACTTCACGAAGAACCCTCCAAGCCAGAACCCCCTAGCTAAGTCACTCCCAAATGCCTGGCTCCAAGACACTGTGTGATAACACTTAATGTTATTTTAAGCCACTAAGGTTTGAGGTACTTGGTTACTCAGCTATAAATAACTAGACAGAGAGCTGGGTCTGAGACTGGGCTCCTCCAATTAGTAATGATTTTCCAGTCATATCCCCTTCTTAGTGTCTCAGATGCCTCATCTGTAAAAGGAGCAACCACAGTTCATCAAATCTTCAGCACCTTCGACTATACAGATGCATCATTATTTCCTAAACCACTAAGACAGGATAAAGGTGTCATCAAATTTATACATCATCGATTCTAAAATGCATACCAATTTAGAGAAGAAAAATTGTGGGAAGACGCACATCACAGAATCAATGAAATATGGCCTTATACTTGTCCTGCCCACCACACAGAGATGGTACGAGGTTCAATGGCGTAACGGATGAGAAGGCACCTGGAGGGACATGATGGGCAGCATCCTGAAGCACCAGGACTTGGAAAAGGGAAAGGACATTATGGTTTCAGCCCAGCTAATTAAGCTGGTTTTGCTGGGGGTCATCATCTCACTGTTAATGCTATTGCATCGGGCTCCCATCAAAATGTATGCTCATACTGACTGCTACGAAGCCCGACAACAGTCAGGGGAAAACACCTATAGCAGTGCTGCCTAAACTTGCTTGACCATAAGAAATCACCCAGTGCATTTGTTAAATATACATCCAGGCCCCTTGCTAGAAAGTTTGGTTTTAGTAAATCTGGAATCGGCAGACAATGGAATCTATATTTTAACAAGAGCCCCAGGCAGTTCTTATGAACACACAAGTTGTAAAACACTGATCTAAACAAGGTAATATACATCCACTTACTAAAATTTTTCCTTGCATCAATCATAACAGAAAACTACAAACCTGGTTTCCTTAGCAATATCCCCGTATAAACCAAATGCCTTCATCTGCCCTGGCCAGTATGGCTCAGTTATTGGGCATTGTACCATGCATGGAAAGGTTGCTAGTTCGATTCCCAGGAAGGGTACATGCCCAGGTTGAGGGCTCGATCCCCAGAGGCGGGCATGCAGGAGGCAGCTCATCGATGTTGTGCTCTTCTTTCTCCCTTCCTCTCTCTCTAAAAATCAATAAACTATTTTTCATTTTTTTAAAAAAAAATGCCTTCACCTCAGTATAAGATTTTATTCAATGTAAAACAAACAAACAAGCAAACCCTCTTACCAACTAGAGCTTGCCATTGGCTGGAAAACTTACTGAAGTAATGGAAAATTATACTATTCAATTCTGTACTATAAAAATCTTCATAATAAATATATTAAGGAACATGTCTCCTGACAGGCTGGCCTGTTTTCCTTTTTCATCAGTTAATAAAAGTTGCTGGGCATTTCTTTTTTCACTTAGATTTCCCGGAATTTTTCACCTAAAATGTATTCCCCCCCAAAATAAAAATATTACTGCTATATACCTTGGTAAAACACACATACACATACACACACAGTTGCTTCTACACAAAACTTTCTGTAAGGTATTTGTTTGGTTCTACATTTTAATGGTCATGTTATTATGGTCATGTCTTTTTAAAGACCTTTAAGTCATTTTAGAACAGTGGTTCTCAACCTTGGCTGCATATTAGAATCACCTGGGAATCTTTTTAAAATCCTGATTTCTGGGTCTCATCCTCCGGAATTTCTGTTTCTTTGTTATGGGGTGGGGCCACAACATTAGTAACAAAGAAACAGAGTTTCTGGAGGATGAGGCCCAGAAATCAGGATTTTAAAAAGATTCCCAGGCAATTCTAATGTGCAGCCAAGGTTGAGAACCACTGTTTTAGAAGTAGGCAGGAAATACATTTTTAAATCAATAGTGTTAGTTTTGTTTTGTTCTGTTTCTAATACATTTAGACTAAGCAACCATGACCCAATTTCTAGCAATTCTTCTTCAAGTTGTGTGGGTTATCTCCGCTCATGCCAGTCCCCTGGTCAGCTTTTACAACACTGCAAAAGCAACAACCCATATTGGCAATGAAACTACTTCTTACTCAAGCCAAATACTTAAGAGAATCAACAGAAAATTTGAGAGTAGCCCCTCAAAAGACTCTTTTTTGTCTTTCTCTGGTGGACAAAATAATTTTCTGACAATTTGATCCAACTATGGCAGCAGATCAGACCAATAAAACCCTTCCCTGCAAAAACAACAAAAACAAAACAACCTTCCACTTTGACTTTGAACATCTTACTCTGTGCCTTCAGTTTTGCACCAGAAATTCATCCTTGACATGCATTTCTAAATATCCCACAAACAACATAATTAAGTCACTAGAACCCTACTATGAAAAGGGCACTTCCTGACAGACGGGAAAACAAATCAAAGCTCAGCATGTCAACCGTTTCCACTTTTCCCCAGCGTCACGGAGCAAGGAGACCAGGGCAAAGATTTCCATAATCAACCTTGGAGACCGAGGTATAAGTATAGTCCCAAAAGGAGATGACTAATTGCAGCACTTTAGGAGTAGGAAATAGTGTTACTCATTGTTGTTCCAATGAATATTTTGACTCTCCACAAGTTTTTCCAAACCATCCTGGCTGCCCAGTCTAACTTCACCCTGGTTCTGGAGAAAGGTCTTTCACTCTGTGAAGTCCCCCCGACGGTCCCCCTCCTCCCAGTCTCATCTGTCTTCCCATGACCCTCAGACAGTCACAACATGGCACCTCATTTGGTTGTCTCATCTGTTTGTCTCTCCTGAGAGACAAAGCTGCCTGAGGTCAAGGATCCAAGTTAATTCATCTCTGACTTGCAGGAACAATACAATTACCTGGTACGAGGTAGGTGCTCCCGCAATTTGTGTGAGCTAAAGAATTTAGTTCAGCCCTAACTGGTTTGGCTCAGTGGATAGAGCATAGACCTGAGGACTGAAAGGTCTCGGGATCGATTCTGGTCAAGGGCATGTACCTTGGTTGCGGGCACATCCCCAGTAGGAGGTGTGCAGGAGGCAGCTGATCGATGTTTCTAACTCTCTATCCCTCTCCCTTCCTCTCTGTAAACAATCAATAAAATATATTTTTTTAAAAAAGAATTTAGTTCAGGGGTTTTGTAGTCTTTAAAAACCTCTGATTCAGATTTATTCATTATGTAAATAAGGACAACAGGCCCAAGTAAGTGATTCCCCACCCCCCAAAGTTTTATACACCCCCCCCACACACACACACACACACACACGACAGACAAGAATCCAATAAATCCAATTCTCTTGTCCCCTAGCCCAGTGCTTTTCTATTACATCACCTCTTTGCCTGTGCAGTTTCCTCTGTCCGACCCTGGTCTTCTGTCACTACCTTTCAGACATTGCAACTTAGCATCGCCCTCATCCATCATTTCTCAACCCAGAATCAGTTCTCATGGGGAAGCCTTCCAGCTGGGGCAGGCTCCTTTGTTATCTGCTTCCACATTTGCTATAACCACATTCCTTTGGAGAATTTTTCCCAACATGCACTTATACTTTGAAAAGTACAGTTGAAGGCCTAGCTTTCTCACTAAAATAAAAACTCCCTGAGAGTAGAAACATATCTCTGTTGTTGTTGTTGTTCACTGTTATATCCCTCATGCCAAGCACAGGAAGCCTCGCGAATTATGTATTGAATGAATGAATCATTTAAGAACTCTCCAAAGTTGGGAAGTGGGTTTTGTGGTACAAATACTCTGTCTCATGCATAGCTGACATACAATAAAAGTCACAAATTGTTCCTGTACAACATGGAAAGCTATTTCTGTTTTTGCAGTCAGGTAATTCATTATATAAATAACATGTGGCCTTCAACTCAGATGCCCCTGTTTCGGACCCTGGGAAATGTGTGGGCAGCCTTTCTTCTCTCAGTGGCTTTGTAACAGGAAATGCTCCTTATTCATCATCAGCATAAGACAAACGGGGACCACCAATGTTACGTTCAGAGCATTTCTGTTCCAGAAAAAAATTGAAATATCTGTGGGATTATGTCGACAGTTGCTTTCTACCACGGGTACAGATACTGGAGAGGATTGTTCTAGTTTGATTTGCCCCCATTGATCTTTTAAAAATTTCTTAAGAGCCCACAACAACTGCAAATTTTATCCCACTTAAACCCAGAGAAAGGGCCAGGTCGCATCTCTGACTCCTAAGTCACTTATGGATTCTAGAAAGAAGGATGACAATTTGATGTCATTTCTCAAAACACTGTAACAGCCACTGGGTCTACAACTATTTAGACATTAAAAACCATTTCCGGTCCTAAATCTGAAATTAAGAAGTCGATCATTTCTACTGTTGTTTCTCTGTTCTTTATCTGTTTAAATATACCAAAACTTCCAGTTTGAAGATTTACTAGCCTTGATCCTACAGCTCAGGATGAAAAAACTACACTCCTTTGGAAGATCAAGAAAGTGTTTAAAAAAAAAAAAAAAAGAAGCCCTCCCTCAGACAAAAAGCTTTTGATTAGAGGATGTCATTATTTTTAGAAGTTCTTAGCACAATCCCAGTGAAGTACCATTATATCCTGCCCTCCTTGGAGCATGAAAACATGCCATGCTACTCCTAGTTGTGGTACCTCAGCGGTGCTGGAGAGGCAGGAGTGAGATCACAAAGTATGGTTACATGCTTTGATTTGTCCTGGAGTGGATGGAATTGGGTTGCAAATCAAAAGCCTTAATTATAAACACAGCACAATCCCTCCCTGGAACTCAGCATCCTCCAACACTAATAAGGGCATTACTCAGAGTCCCCTTTATAGCAGCATTCTGTGAGTCCAACTTTCACTCTTCTAACACACAGAGATAATCTCGGCGTTTGTTTCTGGAAAATCAGGGAAAGGTCCAAATGTCTTCACAGTTTTACTCTATCTGTTCAACCTCTGTTATAGACACCCTAGGGTGCCCTGCACCCACCACCACCCATTGCTTTACACTGGACCTCTAACACACAAAAACCATTGGGGTGCTTGTTAAGGGGTAAACTGTGTACCCCCAAAATTCATATTTTGAAGCCCGAACCCCTACTGACCCCGAATGTGGCTGTATTTGAAAATAGGACCTTTAAAAAGTGTCAAGTCAAATAGGACCTTTAAAAAGTGTCAACCCCTTACAGCCCTAATCCAATCTGATTGGTGTCCCTGTGATAACAGAACGTTAGACACAGAAAGACACCGGGAATGTGAGCACACAGAGGAAGGACCATGTGAGGACACCCAGAGAAGGAAGCCATCTGCGAGTGAAGGAGAGCAGTCGCAGGAGAAACCAAACCTGCCGACGCCCTGACCTTGGATTTCAGCCTCCAGACCTGTGAGAACATAAATGGCTGTTGTTTAAGCCACCTAGTCTCTGGTATTTTGTTACAGAAGCCTTGGCCATCAAGACAATGCTGACCTGATTCATCTGTTTAGATGAGAACTGGATCATCTTCTCGATCTCTCTCCTTTGTCGAATGAAAAGACTTAGTTATAAAGCAGGAGAGTAACTTTCCCAAAGTCACAGAGGTACTGAGTGCCAGAAGAGTTACCAAAACAGAGCTCGTGGAGCGAAACAGATACCCCTCAATAGCTCAAACTTTTTTCTTTTAAAAAATGCAGACCATCCAACCTTAAAACTTGGCATTGACGTACAAATGGTGGGCATCACAAACCCTACCCAGTGTGCAGTCATAATGTTGGAGGGACTCATTTTACATCAGGATTATGATATTTTATTAAAGAACTAAAAACACACACTTAAACATGCCCTGTGTGCGCCCAGCATTCTGTCAGCATCTACTGCCCAGAGTAGGTATAGGACCTCTTCCTTCATCCCAGAAGGCCAAGTTCCTCCAGTGAGTGTCACACAGTCACTGACTCTCCGTGATGTTTACTTTCCCCAAAGGGCCTCTGAAGTCTGTATACACAGAGAGACACTCAAACATAAACATGCCTGTTTTCAAGACTAATACCAGGTAATCAGACTCAATATTTGTATTGGAACCTATTTCCATTCCCTAGTCCTGGTCACAGACAGGCCGGATCCAGCAGATGGCTCCACGCCAAGAACCAGTTGGGACTCAAACCGGATCTGCTGCAGACAGAACCCCCAGGCATGCTCCCCTACTATAGATGTGAAGATGAGGCCCTGAATGAGAACTAAAGTGTAATTATCCACAGCACACCTTAATTATCCGCACTGAATTACAGAAAAAGGAAAGCGTTCTCCTTCAATCGTTCCCAATTGTATTCCTTGGACACGTTCTGGCTGTTTGCAATGGAATCATTTCGAAGGGGGCTTTCTTTTTAATATAAATTCCAAAACCCCATTTGTAGGATGTTCTATTTCATGGGTCTGGTTGGGATTAGGGGCAGGGGTTGGGTGAAGCCAACGAAGTTGAGATCCATGCCAGGACTGGACCAATAACTAAGTGCTATACACACTAATAACTGTGATACTAACATGTTTATTATAAGCCAGGGCATACAGATCAGAAGGTGACGGCCATTGTACCAGGTCACCTTAAGTCCTCTTACATATACCCTCTAGTGTACCTTCTTTCTAAGGGCTTCCTGGTGGACATGTCCTACCTATGGTGTTCCTAGAAATCATGCTTGGACGGGCTCTGCAAAAAGTACCTACACAACTGCCTAAGCTCTCTGGTGAGATAACTCCTCTCGAGGACTTACGATCACTCCCCTGCATTTAAAAAATATATTTATTTTGTTTGTTTGTTTTTAAATCTTTATTGTTGAAAGTATCACATATGTCCCCTTTCTCCCCCATTGACCTCTTCTAGCCTGCCCCCGTCCCCTCTCCTAGGCCTTCACCACCCTATTGTCTGTGTCCATGGGTTATGCACCTATCCTAGCAAATCTGAAACACCAATCAGAAAGAATATATGCGCCCCTGTGTTCATAGCAGCACACTTTGCAATAGCTAAGATTTGTAAACAGCCCAAGTGCCCATCAGCAGATATACACAAAATAAAAACTAAATAATGAGACAGAATTCTACCATCATCAGAATGGGATCTTCTTCAGAACTCCAGAGAAAAGAGTTTGATGCGGAGTGCAAGTGCTAAGAAGATGGCAATGAAAACACAAAACAACCCTAGAACCACCTAGGGATATGAAAGTCTCTGAAAAAGCTCATCCCCAATTCTTTTTCAAATCCCCTTCTCATTCTCTCTCCCCCCACCCCCAACCCCCAGTGTTTTTGGACTTTTTGAATTAGAGGACCAAGAAATTCCATGGTTTGGGAGAAACTCATTGTGGGAAGGCATGTAATATTAAAGTACCCCATGGCTATTACTGGGAAAAAGATGGCTGCCCATGCGGAGATAAGGAAAGATTTTTTGGGAAAAAAATACTACTTTTCGAAGCATTGAGGGGTGGAGAACATTCCTAAATCAAATAGAATTTTTTAAAAATGTATCTTTAGCCAGCACGTAAAAAGTCCAAGGAGAATTACAAACATAAGACATTTATGTCCCCTGCAGACATAAAAGACGATCATGAGAGGGAACATAAAAAATCAAGGGGTTCAAGTTTTAGAAAGCCACCTGCAGTGTCCCCCTTTCTACGGAGAATAAAGGGAAAGTAAAACATTTATACTCATCCCACATTTTGAAAGTCAACGAAAGGGGCCAGAGTTTTGTTCAAAATCAAAAAGAAAATCAAAGCTCCTTTTATTCAATCACCATACGTTTAAGCTTGAGGGTATAGCAAGAACTTTTCCTTTTTTCTTCTCTTCCTATCCCCCAAACACCCCAGCACACCACACACATACACACACACACACACACACACACACACACACCTCCCTCTGAAGCTGAGTCAGAGTATCTAGGGCAATTTATCAGGAGATATTCCAATTTAAACTATAACCCAACCCCACCAAATCTAGGAAATCCAGTCTCTTTCCAAGAGCCTTCCTTTGAAACAGATGAGCAAGGTTTTGTGGTAGGAAATTTCTTGTGTGGGAGGTGACAGACTGTCTGCCCAGA
>NW_006289557.1:1676293-1683883 GCF_000327345.1 Myotis davidii | reverse complement strand
ACATGATACTTTTAGGAGCCTCCTAAGCCACCCTGTTCAGTAGAACAGGCAGATGAGTCAGAGGCTTTGATTAGATAACTGCTGAATAAATAAAAGTGAGGAAGATGAGGTTTCAGTGGATTTAAACAACTTCTTAGAAACTTCTCCTGTCTTGGAACTAGAATGTACAACTATGTCCCCACATCATTAGGTGCCGTCCATTTGCTCCTCTTAATTATCACGAAAGCTCACAGACTTAATCATAATGGAAAGAGTACAGGTTTGATAATGGAAAGAACATAGGTTTGATAATGGAAAGAATATAGGTTTTTGATCAGAAAACCCTAGCACTGAAGTCACATGTTCTGCATATAACTCTTCTAGGCCTTATTTTCCTGTATCAGTTTATAAAAAATGAAAAATAAGAAGCCAAACAGGTTACGGTAAGATAAAATAAACATGTCCGTGAAAAGCACTCTGAATGAATTATGGGAGTCATACAGTGAATGAGACTAGCCCAGGGGTGGGCAAACTTTTTGACTCGAGGGCCACAATGGGTTCTTAAACTGGACTGGAGGGCCGGAACAAAAGCGTGGATGGAGTGTTTGTGTGAACTAATATAAATTCAAAGTAAACATCATTACATAAAAAGGTATGGTCTTTTTTTTTTTTAGTTTTATTCATTTCAAACGGGCCAGATCCGGCCCGCGGGCCGTAGTTTGCCCACGGCTGGACTAGCCTCTGATCTCAAATAGTTCCCAGACTATCTGGAAAAACAGAATATATGCATGCAAAAAGACAAGGCAGGTCCAGCCCTGGCTGGTGTGGTGCAGTTGGGTGGAGTGTTGTCCCTCACACCAAAAGGTGGTGAGTTCAATTCCCAGTCAGGGCAGGTTCAGTCCCCAGTAGGGGCGCATTTGGGAATCCATTGATTGATGTTTCTTTCTCACATTGATGTCTCTCTCTCTCTCTCTCTCTCTCTCTCTCTCTTCCTTTCTCTAAAATAAAAAAACAAACAAAAAAAACAAGGCAGGTCCAGTAACCAGCCTCCAAGCCTCCAATAACCTCACCTCTAGTAGTCACATCCTTGAGTGACCCTCTCCCACAGTGTGCCATAATGTGCCAGGTTGATCAGTGTGACGGACAGAAGTAATAGTCTTTACTTCCAAGATTAGATTACACATGCCATCTTAGTCTCAGTCTCTCTCTCTCTCTCTCTCTCATCCGCCACCTGGGGAAAGCCAGCTGCGATGTCATTGAGTGGCCCTATGGAGAAGAATTGAAGTCTCTTGCCAAGAGCCTCTTGAGTTAACTTAGAAGTGATTCCTCCAGCCACAGGCAAGTCTTCCGATGACTGCAGCCCTGGATGACAGCTTGACTGCAACCTCCTGAGACACACTGAGCCAGAACCACTCAACTAAACTACTCCCTCAGAAACTGTGGGTGGTAATATACATTCTCTGTTTTAAGTTGTGAAACAGTCTGTTGTCATCAATCAATAAATAATACATCAGGCTACACTAAGAGTTGCAGGTTTGGGAGAGGGAGAAATTCCTGGAGGCTGGAAGTTCTTTGTCAAAATGCAGGTTTTGAAGGAAGGAGGAGTTAGTGAGAGGTGAGGGAGTGGTGATATGCCACAGACATAAGTGAACCAAGCAGCAAAACATCAGTCAAGTTCCATGGGCAGTGCAGAGAGACATGCCAGGCCAGCATGTCTACCACTGCTTGTCCAGGAGAGCAAGCAAGGATCCTTGAGGGAGGAAATGACTAGGCGGTGCCCGGGACTGAGAATTCCCAATGGTGGGCATGTGGAAGATGGATTAGCTACGTGAAGACAGAGGCAAGGGAGTCAAACAGGAGCCTTTTGTAACGACTGAGGAGAGGAGATAAATAAGGAGCTGTGCCAGAGGGCAGCTGAAGTAGGAATGGAGAGAAGAGATGAATGAGAGGTACGAGATGAGTACGGTCCACCGTGTCCCACACTGGCCTCCCACGGCTGCCTGCCAGGGCTGGAGGTTTCTGAACACCCCCTTGGTTATATAATCTGTGTGCATCTTTAGTTACATGCCTGACGACAAAGCTACCAGGAACACATCCTTCCCCCAAAGCACCTCCGTTCATGCATATAACATGCTGTTCTGGTATACAACATATCGCACTACAAAATTAACGCCATAAATACTGCAGATGTTATAGACACGAAATCAGAGTAAATGTGTAAGCTTTGTTTCCTCTTAGATCACCTCAACAGCAAGGACTGACTCCAAATTACACTGTTATCTTTAATAAAGTAAAGTCAACTACTAATAAAAGAGGACTCGCTGTGGAAGTGATACACAGAAAATTCAAAACCAATCTCTCACAGCGGTGACAGGTCTGAGGAGGAAAGCACTGAGAAACAATATTAGTAGTATTAATCTTGTCCCGTCACCCTATGTAACAGGAGAAAAATCATCAAAATGCCAATGGAGGTTCGATGGGGATCTTTAAGGTTCTCTGGGAAGTGGACACTGTTCAATTACTCAGAGGCTGTCAAAGCCACTACTCATGTTGGGAGTCTGGCTATTCTAGTGAAACTTTCGAAGGAAAACTGAGATAAGGGCCCTGTCCTTAGACAGACTGTCTTTGGTAGAGTTGTAAGGCCCTGGAGGAAAGGAAGTAACATGCCTTTGGGTGGAAAGAGCACACTTGGCCTCTCCTTCCTGGACACCAACACTAGTGTCCATCCGGTTTGGCATGTATAGGGGGTAGGCTGCCCCCTCCCCGCCCCCCCGCCGCCCTCACTTTGCAGCTAGCCCAGGTGACACAGGCTGGAGTCAATCAGGACGAGCATCCCAGTTTCTGTACCCCCAGCCCAGCAATTTTCTGCTTTCACTTAACCTCACGATGGAGAAAAAGAAGATGAAGGCAGGTTCTCCCAAAGAGCCTCCAGTGAATGCACTATGCTCTGAGATTTACACCAATTGCATTCAGAAACAAAACTTCCACCAATGGAGCCATCGGCTAGGTCCTGTGAGGTAGAGATGAGTATATGAGCTTCTGGAAGCAGGGATGGGTCCGTTTAGCAGATAAAGTGGTCAAGAGTGAAGAGGGAACAGAATTAGAGGAGAAAGTGACATTCAAAAGGTGGTTAGTGTCCTGATACAAGACAGTGGTGGCAAAGATCATCCGGAAAGGCTGGGAAGGCCAGGGCCTAGGCTGGAAACCTAGCTCTAGGGAGGCTTAGGAGGGAGAGTAGTAGGAGCCCAGTTGCAAAGGAAGGCCCAAGCCTTTATGCAGAAACTTAGAATTCCAGAAGTTTGAACTTGACCTCACAGACAGTGAGGAGACATGGATGCTTTTACTTAGGCAGTAACTAACAGGATTCAACCCTGGACAAGGAGAGGCTCAATCATCCACATCTGGAACTTGCTGAAGGACTGCCACTTAGTGAGTCCTATCAGTGAAACTACAAAGACAAGTGCTACAAGCAAGCTCCTGAGCCCTGGCCAGGTAGCTCAGTTGGTTAGACCACCATCCTGATATGCCAGGTTGCAGGTTCGATCTTAAGTCAGGGCACATACAAGAAGCAACCAATGAATGCATAAATAAATGGAACAACAAATCTCTCTCTCTCTCTCTCTCTCTCTCTCTCACTCTCTCTCTCTCTCTCTCTCCAATCTATAATTTAAAAAATTAAAAGAAAAAAGCAAGCTCCCTCCTTCCCTCCTGTTGCTAACATGTCGGAACAATATGCTGATTTGCTTTGCTATGAGGGAAGGCGCTACAAACCCAGCTCCAGTAACCTGTCTCTCCATCTGCTATGATGAAGCAGGACTGTCATCACAGCTCAGGGGCCAGCTCTGCTAAGCACGCACTGTGTTGGGACTACAGAGACACCAGCATCCTTCTAGGTTCAAAAGCAATAGAGGTAGAAACATTTGCTCATAAGAACTGAACTTGATACATTCACAGAAATAAGAACATATCTATTTGTGAAACAGTGAAATCTGTCAAAGGAAATGGACCCGTCAGTACATATAAACACTAGAGCTGGGTCAGGGAAGAAAAAGCTTAGAAAACATGTATCCCATCCTGGCTCTGCCACCGCCCAGCCATGTGACCTGCAGGTTATTTCACTTTCTGAGCCTTGGTTTCCCCATCAGTAAAAATAAAAACAAATACCTCTACTGTGTCCACCACTCAAGAAGACTCCAGGAGAGACGGGCTTCCAGCCCCAGCCCAGGCTTGTCTGTAGCCTCAGCCACTCTCCAAGCAGAGCCAGAACTTACTCCCCATTTGTATACTGAGTTCAAACTGCCAGACTTGAGCCAGAAGTCCTCCCCACCCGCACTCCAGAACTAACACCCCCTCCTTTCATACCATTGCACATCACTGCCGATTATGAAATACATTGCTATCGTCCAGATTTTGATTCCTGCTCAATGCTCTGCCTCCCTTGGCCAGAAACCTACACAGAAGCCACCTAAATGGGGCCCTCCGACCCAGCCAGCTGGAAGCGATCACTAATGCATCCAGGCCTCTCATAGCTTATCCCTGCCTCTTTGGTAGTAGGGCCCAGATACAGTGTCCATCCACATTCAAGTTTATTTTTATTTTACTTTCAGACTTGGAGGGAGTTCGTTCAGACAATGTTTGTTACTCCTGAATGCTCGTTAGTGCTCAGGGGCATTAAATCTCCCTGTTTTCATTGCCCTGGCGTGAGCTGGATGCCCAGACTAATGTTATTTCAGAGGCAGAAACACCCTTCCCCTAAAAGCTTTGGCAATTTCCAGCCAGCTGTTTCCCTGCAGTGCCCCCCACCTTCCCCTCTCCTTCCCGTCCACAGACCGATGGGTAGATTAGCAGATATGCCACATAGCGACCAACCCTGATGCCCAAGCTTCAAATGCAACCCAACCTATGCTGTGGGCAAACAATACAGCGCCACCCACTTCTTTACAAGGAGGGCTCCTGGTCATTTCTCTCTGCTGGCAAAAGGAGCAGGCAAAGCCCACTGAGAGAAATTTGGTGGAGGTTTAAGACATCTCTGTAACAGAGCTCCCAAATTCCAACAGGGTGGAGACTCCAGCAGGAGATGAAGTGCTTCCAAATCCCTCCCCCCAAAGGGCCCCTTCCCACATCAACTCTCAGGGCCTGGTTAGGGCCTGGCCCCACCATTCACACACAGACTCATTTGCCTGAAAAAGAGACACCGGAATTAAACAAAGGACCCTCCTTTGATCTATGGGAGAAAGTTCATTCGGAAGCTTCCCATCCCTCAGCCAGGCGGTTGGCATCCTCTGTCCTTATTTTCCTCCAGAGGAAGACCAACAAGATGAAAGCTCAGGCCTGTAGTTCCCACTTGGAACTTACACAATCGGTGATTAACAGCCTCTTAAACAAGAGTGATCCTCTGCTCACTATAGATTTGGCTGCTAAGTAAATCTGATTCAGAATGAAAAGAAACATATGTATTCATTGTCCCATTTCCTTGGGAAGCTTGGAAGTTGCAGACCAAAGGGTGAAAAAACACTAAAGAATTGTAAGAGAACAAGCACCGAGTTCCAGGGAACCGCCACTCTTCTTCAAATGACATCATTTACTGAGGAAGGTTTTCTTCCCGTATAATTAAGAGCCAGGGGCAAAGTAACTTGCATCAGTTACGACTCCCAGGAAGAACAAAGCACCATCCCTCCCTAGCTCAGAGCGAGTGGCCTTGGCATCCACAAAGGCTCTCTTGTCACGGTGCAGAGTCCCTGGTGGAGACCTTCTTGTGTCTATAATCAAAACTGCCATTAAAGAATGTTTTCTCTCCATCCCCTGCCTTGGTAAGTACCCTCACATATGCCCCAATCGTAAATTCCTACCACAAGAAAGAAGGGCCGTAAAGGTGAGGAAATTCTTGGCCTCCTTAACCTGTGATTTACACCACTCGTCCTTTCTCCTTCCCCCATGCCACAAACCACACACTTGGATCAATGTGCTTCCGTGCACATACGCAGGTCCACATCCCTGGCCCTACTCCTCGTATTATTCATCCCACTCCCTGCCACTCATAGCATTACCTTTCATAGACTTGGGAGATTTGGGATCCAAGACAAATCTCTTTCTATTGACACATGCCAAACTCCCCTGAACAAGCTAGCCATGCAGTTTCACTTAAAATCTGAGATAAATAGCCATCACCCGACTAAGCCACATTCAAGTTCAGCTACAAAGAGCTCCCTAGAATAACAAAGCCAGAGACCACCTGTCATTACTGCTCCTAATATTATAACCTTTCAGTCTGTGGTCTGCTTGGGACTTATCTTCACTTTTCTATCACACCTGGGTTAAGACAGAGTGTGTGGCACACCCAGAGGCATCTTAATTCCTGCAAACATTTTTATTAAAAGCCAATTAACTTAAGATCTCCCAGGTGATCTGGTTCCCTGAATCCCTTTACTTGGAGATAGCAATTCATGCCCGTTGGGGAAGACTAACCACCAGATGGAGGCAGAGGCTCTGGAAATACCGTGGAAGAAGCCATCCCTGAGTCTTCATGGTCTCAGGTCACAGAGTGGAAGAAGCCAAAGGTTCTTCCCCAAGATAATCACACAATCGCTTGTCCAAACAAGATCCAGGTGATTGGGTCTTACAGATCCAACATTACTACATCAATTAAATATTGAAAATAAATTAATCATCAGGTAAAGGCTTTGGTTCTCCATGAGGTTAAGAAACACTAGATCTGCCCTGGACAGTTGACTCAGTTGGTTGGAGCATCCTCCTGTGAACCAAAAGGTTGCAGGTTTGATTCCAGTCAGAGCACATATCTAGGTTGTGAGTTCTATCCCCAGTCGGGTCATGTTCAGGAGGCAACCAATCGATGTTTAAGAAATACTAGGTCTGTCCAACCCAATCCTTTGGGATATGTTGACACACATCACCTTGTTCCCTCCTTAGAGTCAACTAGATAGCGAAAAGAGCTGTCTTTTAAGTAGCTAAGAATTGTGTCCAAATCTTAACTCTGCCACTTACTAGCAATTATAGATCTTGGGAAATCTGTTTCTCAAAGGCTAATTTTTTACATCCTATATAATAAAAGGGTAATATGCAAATTGACCCTAATGGCAGAACGACCAGAAATGACCGGTCGCTATGACATGCACTGACCACCAGGGGCAGACACTCAATGCAGGAGCTGTCCCCTAGTGGTCAGTGCTCTCCCATAGGGGGAGCTCTGCTCAGCCACAAGTGGGCTGACAGCTCCAAGCACAGCATGGTGGTGGGAGCCTCTCCTGCCTCGTAGGCAGCGCTAAAGGGGTTCGACTGCGGCTTAGGCCCAGGGAGCAGGCCTAAGCCGCAGTCAGACATACCCTGAGGGCTCCTGGGCTGCCAGAGGGATGTCTGACTGCCAGTTTAGGCCCGATCCCCAGGGGAGCAGGCATACGCCTGTCCTCTTATTCTCCCCCCTCCCTGCCACTCATAGCATTACCTTTCATAGACCTGGGAGATTTGGGATCCGAGACAAATCTCTTTCTATTGACACATGCCAAACTCCCCTGAACAAGCTAGCCATGCAGTTTCACTTAAAATCTGAGAGAAATAGCCATCACCTGACCAAGCTACATTCAAGTTCAGCTACAA
>NW_006289557.1:1662683-1675413 GCF_000327345.1 Myotis davidii | reverse complement strand
GCCCCCTGGGGGTCAATGTGCGCCCACAGGGGGAGTGCGGCTTAGCCAGAAGCTGGGCTAACAGCTGGTGAGTGCAGCGGTGGGGGCGGGAGCCTCTCCTGCCTCAGCTGTGCTAAGGATGTCCGACTGCAGCTTAGGCTTGCTTTCCGCTGGCAAGCAGACATACCCTGAGGGCTCCTGGGCTGCCAGAGGGATGTCTGACTGCCAGTTTAGGCCCGATCCCCAGGGGAGCAGGCATACGCCTGCAGGTGGACATTCCCCAAGGGGTCCTGGACTGTGAGAGGGCGCAGGCCGGGCTGAGGGACCCAAGTGCATGAATTTTCATGCACCGGGCCTCTAGTTATAAAATAAGAATAACATCAACTGGCATACTGAGTTAGGATTAAAGGAGATGGCAGGTGACAAGATGGTTCATGATACATAATAGGTCCTTTATCTTCATTTCTAAGTTACAACAATGGGACACCATTCCTCATGACATGACACCCCAAATCTAAGTTCTTGTAGGACAAACAATTCCCATTTCAACACAGCAGCAGATCAGTGGCCAGACTTTGCAAACTCAGTAATCCATCCACTTAGCTGACAATTTACTTTAACTACAATATCCTAAAGCTGTTTGCAAAGCATTTCCCCCAGAGGAACTAGAGATAGAAATGGTTATTTGGACAGCATCTGAAAAATGTAAATAGTTGCTTCCATTACACATGGAGTTAAAATCTTCTAGCCAATAAGGGCAGATCAAATCAATACACAAAGGAAAACTCCATCTACAAAATTCAAATAGAAACTCAATTTGGACTTAGGTTCAAAGAACCATACACTCTTACAAATAAAATATAACCAACAAAAATATATTTATGTCCACAGCTGTTAACATTAACATTAGTGGCAGCTTGTGTACACTTATTGGCCAAGAAATGCTCTTCCATCTGGTCACATACCCAGCATTACATACATATTTAAAAGTTATTCAAGTATTTCTTGTGTGAAAACAGAGAGATTATTTCGCGTAGACAAATTTGGAAGAAGTCAAGTGCTAAATATGCCACAAAGATCCTGCTTAACCCACAGATACTGACATTTTCCGTTTAGCCTGCCAGTTAAATGCCTACTCTGCTTTTTAATTCATTCACCCATCTCTGCAAACATTTGAATTGACATTTTGCCAAAGAGCTATCGTACAAATCTCGGATGGGGAGGAGAGAACGGAGTACAACAGCTCTAACATGAATTTCAAATACTGTGAATGCATCTTCCAAAGATTTTGGCCCAGAGAAGGCACCCACACCAAGCCAGATAAAGGAAGTGACATTGATGCCTTATACAATACTACTATAATTTTATGCAGGAGCGGCTGTCACTGCCCATTCATATAGTAGATAATGTGACTAGTGTTTGACCCATTTCCTACTCCCGAAGGAATAAGTTGGCACTGTGTAAGAGACACGATATTTGGCTGACTAAAAGTACACTTCTGACTTCATATTTCTAACCTGAAGAAAACCTTGTGAAATAAAATAAACCAGCCTATAACAGTTTAATACACTAGCATCCAGAAGCTATATGCCACATATATATTTCTTAAAGCATATACTATAACTGATTCAATACGAATTGCTAAATCTTCCTAGAACAAATGAAACTCAAGGCCTGGTCATGTCCAACTAGTAGAAGGAAAACTCACTCAGTATGACCGTGGCATGGCTAAGCTTCTACTGTAGAAGTTGGTCACTGTCCCTTAATGCTCTGATTGACCGAAGATAAGAAAAGAAGCAAATGAATAAACAGGGCCCCTGGGAGCCTAACAGACTACTCCAGAATTCCCTACATTCTGGACCCACCACAGTCATGATTTTTATTGCATGAGTAGCTCATCTGTTTACTCAAAGAAGTGAGCTGAACATACTACGGATTCAGTATTATTCTAAGATTCTCAATGCCACAGCCAGAGAGATCATTTTAAACAACATGTGCAAATGTGTCTTCTGTTTAGTCCTCAAATGCTGCCATTCCACTCAGGAAAAGCCAGAGTCGCCCAATGTCTGGAGGGGGACAAACCTTGCTCCCACCGCTGCCCCTATGCAAACACTAGTTACACTCGCCTCCTCGCTCTTCCATGAACATCTCCGGAATTCTGTCCTGGCTGGAAGACTCCTCCCCGATGCACTTATAGTCCATCTTTAACCACCTGCAGGTTTTGGCTTCAACATTACTTTCTTATTCTATTTTAAATGTCCACCTCTTCCCATCCCCTTTTACCCTGTTCTACTTCTCCCTTTTTTAAATAACTCTTACTGTATTAAATAAAAAATAAAATAATGATTTATCATGTCAATTACTTATTGTCTCTTTCCCCTGATAAAATATTTAATTTCCAAGAGCGTGGGAGTCCTCCATTCTGTTCAATGATCTTATCTCAAGTACCTAGAACACTTCCTAGCACAGAGTAGGGTCTCAAATATTTGTTGAATGAATAACTGATCTGCCAGAAATGGAAGCATTCTATCACAGAAAAATTTCCTGGGGCTCTACTAGGGCAAAAGCTAGGCCTGAGGAGTCCCATCTCCAGGGCATTCACCCTATAATGCCACAGGAAAGATCTGGAAAGGACCCCAGACAGAGGCTGGACAGAAGCTTAGGCAGAGCAACAGAAATATGGGCAGACCTGGGCAGGATATATACCAGAACAAGCAAGTATCTCATCACTGCAGGTTTCAACACGTTCCAAGGCACCCCACTGCATGCACTCTTCAATTTTCGGTGTAAGGCTCTCTCATGTGGCACCCACCATGGTACCTCTCATTCATTCAGTCACTCCTCCCATGTATGGTGAGCCGGGCACACCTTTAGTCCTGCAGTCCTCCACTACATTCCAGCAGAAAACAACTACTTGCTATCAAGTCCCTGCCTGTCCCTGCCCCACCCAGGTACACAGACTGCCCAGGCTCAGCCCCGCCCACGACTTGAGTCAGCTGTGACCAACCCTGGCAGTGGATTGGGAGCCCCACCCCATCTCCTTGTGGAAACCTGAAGGCACAAAATCCAAAGGGCAGGTAAGAATGTCACATTGGATCAGCCCCCCCACTTACAGGCCTGAGCTCTGAGCGACTTGCATTTAAGACCTTGGTAACTTTCTCCATGTTTATAATCATTTTTAAATACGTCTCATATCCTTTGACTTGCAAGTGGGGTGGGGATTACGTGGTGGTTCAGAGCACAGACTGTGGTTAAACCAAGCCTATCTGCCAATTATCAGTGTGTGACCTTCCGGTGCCTACTTCCTTAACTAGGAAATGCAATTATAACTGTACCAACGAAGTAGGTTTAATGTGAAGACAAATGAACTTAAAGAGGTAAAGCTCATGGAACATGAACACAGAAAACACCCAGGCAAATACTCAAGATGTTGCTCCCATAAACAAAATGTGGTCTATCCAGGACACAGTGGAATACTATTTGCCTATAAAAATGAATAAAGTACTGAAATAAAGGCTACAACATGATGCACTTTGAAAACATTAGGCTCAGTTAAACACGCCAGATGCAGAGTCCATGTATTGTATGATTCCATTTATACGGAATGCCCAGAACAGGGGAGCCCATAGATTTAGGAAGTAGAGGATGGAATGCCAGGGGTTGTTAAGTAGGGGGGATGGGAAGTGCACACTTGTGGGCACGGACTTTCTTTTCAAGGTGATGAAATGCTCTGGAATTAGGCCATGGAGGTCACTGCACAACTCTGCAAATATACTAAAACCATAAATTACATACTTAATAAAATTATATTATCCCTCTTCTTCCTCGCACACACCAAACTTCTCCAGGGCAGTACCCAAGTCTTATCACCGTGTTCCCAAAAGTCCCCCACCAAAAGCAAGACAATCTATGTGTCACATAAACTAAGTAACCAATGACAAATATGGAGCCAAAATTTTCTAGGAAATATCAACAAACACTAAACCACTGAGCAGCTGTGGGGAAGGACTGGCCAACTTGGGCAAAGTTCTCTCCCCCAGGCACTTGGAGTAGTGCCAGCACACACTGGTTCACTGTGGCTGAGGGGCAAAGACAGGTTCTGCCAACAGGGAAGTGACCCAAGAGCAGAACTTGGACAAACCAGTTCAGGGAGAGAAAAGGCGGGGTGGGGGTGGAGGGGCTGCCTCATCCTTTCAGTTGGCTTCATAACCAGAGACGGCAATCCAATCGGCATGCAGAGCATCCATTTCCAACAGTCTCTCTAATCGATGCAATGGTTACAAAAGTTAATGAATTGGAAAGGAGGGTTGTAAGCAGAGAGGATGTCATGGGAAACAAATAGGCACATATTTCAAAGCAACTGTTTCTTGGCTTGAGCTGGCAGACAGTAAAGAATTCTTTGTATTCTAGCTCTCAGCTGAACCATCCCTGCAACCTGTGCAATATACATGCCCTTAGCTGAGATTTTTAAAGGAGGGAAAAACAGAAGAAGGGCAAATGAGATATAGCCTCATATAAGAAAGGAAAATAGTCTCTTCATTTTATGGTGAAGAAAAAAAAATAAATTTCTTTCTTGCCATTTGCTAGAAAGGCTATAAAGATAGGAAATTCAAATCAGCAACAACAAAATAAAATGTATCAGTAAGACTGACATAATTAGGAGATGGATAAAGAGCAGGAGAAGCTCAATTGTCCAGCCAATCCTCAAAGTACACCCTCCGTAAATATTCAGAAGGAACCCCCCACCACTGACCCTCTGCACAATCTTTCCGGGTAACTTTAATTAAGATGCACATATTCTCTGCCTGTAGCACTCTTACTACCTTTCTGCATTACACAGATCTGCCTGTTTCTCCTTTCATGACCCGACTCCAAGTTCTTTTAAGTGCTTTTAAACCACCTCATCACCTTTGATTTCTCTCAGCTACTTTTCTTTCCTATTATCAGTGCCCTGACTCCAGTCCTCATCTCTCTCCCTTTGAGACTATTTTAATCTCCACTGACCCGTTTATCTTTAGTCTACTGACTCGTTGATCCTCCTTCCACACACCCCAACATTACAATAGAACAAACAAATGGAGGAAAGAACAAAGTAACGAATGATTGGATGCCCACACTCATGCCCAAACGAATGAAGCCTAAACTCCTTACACTGTCCTTAAGACCTGCCCAACCACCACATCAGCCTTCAGGCTCTTGTCCTATTTCAGGCCATTTCACTCGCTTCTCTACACTATCCAGCAGTCACTGGTTCCACAATGACCGTATCAGAATTCAATACTCCTTTCTCTACAGGGCACTTCTGTGCAAGTGGTTTTCCACACTAAGGGGGCATTTTAATACAATGTGATTTTATCACTTGACACTCACCCAGTTCCAGGTCACCACAAGTGCAACAATGTCTTATCTACAAAACCCGTATTGATGGGCCAGAACTGGGGTTATAATAATAGTGAGAGGCCACTCAGTATATGCACACTGAATATGTAAATGAACAAATGACCCCAAAAAGAAAAATGATACCTGCAAATATTTATTTCCCATTAGGCTAAATGCTTCACATGTGTTTCCGGGGGTTTTTATTGTTTATTTGTTTTCAATTAAATCCTCAAGTGGCCTTTCAGGTAGGTGCTACCATCTCCATTTTACAAATAAGTAAACCGTGGTTCTAGTTTCTAAGATCACAGAGTCAGTTCACAGCAGTGCCCGGATTCTGCTCTAGGTATTTGGATTCCAGAAGCCCTTCTCTGGAATATTAACCTCCTCTCCCTCTCTTCCTCCTCTGTCTCCACCACCTTCCATGTAGTGGATTAAAAAAAAAAAAATGGAGCTTGGAGAAGATGTCAAGCAAGACAAATGCAGCAGAGATCGACATGCCATCCTGTTTCCAATGCCCTGAACAAAGGAAATCAGGAGAGCCCTGATTACACTCAGGAGGCTGCCTCCACTGAGTCTTATCAGAGGTGATGTTTGAGCAGGTAAGACTCGGAATGTCTTCCTTTAGCAAACAGACTCTAACACTCAACCTGGAGCCTCCACCTGTGGGTTTAAGACCTGGTCAGTGTGCTCAGTGGGTTGGGCGTCACCGTGCACCAAAAGATTTGGGGCTCGATCCCCAGAAGGAGGCATGCAGGAGGCAGCCCAGGGATGGTTCGCTCTCACGTCAATGTCTCTCTCTGTGTGCCTCAAAAAATCAATGAAAAATAAAAATAAAACCCAGCTGATGCTTTTTAGCTTATGAGCCCCTGCAGATCACTTCAGCACCCCTACTCCCAGTTCCCTCATGGAGCTGATGAGGCACAATGGGTGCCCCATAGGAAACGTGAGGAAACATGCAGGAATCCAGACTCTAAGCACCATGAGCGGAGACCCAGTGTCTGGCTCACAGCTGGCATTGCACTTCGCACGTTTTCTGAAATCTGGGTCATGGTTTCCTGGGTGTTTTTCATGTCCACTAATAACCTCTGCCTACTTGATATCTAAGTCCAGGAACTGCTTTAAAAAGAAAAAAAAAAGTGAATCATAATCATTACCAAAACCCAGAAACAAAAGGAAAAATTAGGCAAAAAAATAAAAAAACTGTTCACTTTAGCAGGCAAACAGAAAAAGTACTTGCATCTCATTACAGCCACATGACCGCATGCTTTTCGTAATGGAACACATTTAAGGGGAGAAATGAGAAAGGCAGAAAGGAATATGAACGAATAGATTAAGAAACCTAACTGATATCCTAAACGTGTAATCAAAAAGAACAGGCCTTGGAATATAAATGGGAAGATCTGCTCTGAGAGAAGCAATTGAAGGCCCAAATTGAACGGTCTCAGCAATCTGTGGGAGAAGAGATATTGTGAAATGGCATAATGCAGGAACAAAGGACCGAGCATTTTTATCTGGCTCCTGGACAATTAAGTGAACCTACCAATTCCATGTGGAAGACGGGCTTTAAAGAACTGCAGTAGTCGGGGAGCATTCAAAGTCAGTCTGACTTCATTAGATACAGGGGAGAAGCAGCCACAGATTTCAGAACAGGCATCTCCAACCCAGGCCAGGAGAGCCCGAGGCAGACGAGGGCCACTACACACTCGAAGGGAACCCCTCCTGTTAACTCACCCAGCCTGCACATCTCACCCAGCTTCTGGGCTCTTTTCCTGCCACAGGCATTACTCGGCCACATGCCCCTAGTCCCTGTGGTATTACAGAAGGAGGCTAACAGAGGGTAAAGCCCTCATTGCAGGTTCCGAAGGCATGTGGTCAATTCTGCCCCCTGCCTCTCATGCAGAGAGATGGGAGGGAAACCCCTCCCCAGTGACAGGGGAAAGGCAGAATGAATCACATCAGGAAACCAGTGCCTAAGCCAATGGGTAAGACAAAAATCACATATGTTTAAAAAAGCTTTGGAAATCTCGAAAATTATCCATATGCCATGAGAGGCCCATGAGACCTGAGGCCAGGAGAGAGCAGACTTACCTCTGTCAGCCCCCTCCTGCTCCCAAGGACACTGCTTCATGGTGGAACTCCACGCTCCAAGTCACCAGCACCATTTAAATCACTCTCTCAATGTTTCCAGGTTATATTATCACATCCCATCATTGAAAGACCACAACATATAGCGTCCTATTATAGCCCTACATCAACCATAAGGATGTGTAAAGATCAAAATGGTAAAACAGATGTCAAAGTTCCATGGGGCGGGGGGGTGCTTAGCAAAAGATATTATTCAACTGACATGTGAACTTCAGAGAATGCCCAGAAAAGTATTTCCAGTGTCTACTATAGGGCCAATCAGACTTTCCAGGCACTTAATAAGTAGTGGACAGAGATGAATGGGGCTATGACTCAACTAACCCTGAACACAGCCTTCTCCTGCAGATTATAAAGGGCACAAGGTATGTTCCCTGGACTGTCCTATCAGTGCTCACAGACTAGCTGGAGAAGCCACTTTCCCAGAACCCAGGGTACCGAAGACAGGACGCCTGAGGATGCTACTTACAGCTGTGAGCTGGCCCATCAGCAAAGGATCCCGCCCAGAATGAGACTTGAACCAGGATTTCATAACGCAAAATGGACAAATTCCAGAGCAGAGGGAGATCTTAGGAGTTAGTTACTCAAATCCCTTATTTTAAGGTTGAGAAGACTAAGCCTTTCAAAGGGACTCGGGTGCTGGGCTCAGAGAGCAACAGCAGCACCATCACCAAAGACCATGGACCCAGAGGAGTCCCTGAT
The DNA here is from genome assembly GCF_000327345.1 of Myotis davidii. Lineage (NCBI taxonomy): Eukaryota > Metazoa > Chordata > Mammalia > Chiroptera > Vespertilionidae > Myotis > Myotis davidii. The sequence goes on along the minus strand of NW_006289557.1, from coordinate 1,667,211 downwards.
CCCTCCTCGAGCAATACTGCAGAGTCCAGAATAACTCTTGCTTCACCTCACTAGGAATATCAGTAAAACAGGCCTGATCAACAGTGTTCGCTCCAGTCATTCATTAAGCACCATGAGAAAGTGTGTGCACGCACAGACACACACACCCTCTGACATCTTTCTTTCTCCTTCGCTCCTTCAGTCCCTTCCCTCCGCCATAGTCCCTGCCCACAACAGAGCTGAGAGAACACCAGAAACAGGTCAGTCAGAGGAGGAAGACAGCACTTCCATCTTCAGATCCTAACTCAACTCACCTTCCCAGTAAGCCTCCCACCTGCACCATTCTGTTAAATGACAGCCCTACTCCACCACCTGACAACCCATCTATACCCTTTTCCCCTCTCTCCCCAGAGTAGAAGGTAAAGGCTATGGGCAGTGTTCTTTGTTTTCTCCTGCGTTTCATCCACGGCACGGAGCACAGATTACATACTCAATAAAATAATAATTGAAAACAATGAGTAAATGAATAAGAGAAATCAGAGAAGGCTTCAGGAAAAAGACAACATTTGATCTCATCCTTAACGCTAGATGGCATTCAGAGAAAAGAAACAGACATTGCCATGAAGTAGGGACCAGAGTAGAAGCCACAGATGGCAGCAACAGTATCACATCACACCGGTGAGGGGCTCCTTTGTCTGAAATGTATGATGCATAAAGAAAACTAGGGCAGAGATCGTAAAGTACATATACAAGGCACTGTATAAGCAGGGTAGAAGGTGACCACCCAATCTCAGGAGGCCACTTTGGAGTCCCCCAACTAACAGAGGCCTTGTTAGAAAGCAATTCAGCTGGGAGGGGAGGGTGGGCCATGGGGAATGATTTCTCAATGTCAGTGCTTGTAGCACCGGCCTTCAAGTTATCCAGCCAAGAGGTTCTCTGAGCCCAAACCCCGCCTCCCTCTTCTAGCTGCCTTGGCTCTGGGTTGGGCTCCCCAGAAAGGCCAGTCGGTCCTCCCCAGCCCTGCAGAGTCCTGTTTCCCACCCCTATTCATGCCCCAAACCACCAGGCAGAAACTCTCATGGTGATGGAGAGGCTTTACTTTCTCTCTTTAACTTTTCTTTTTTTTTAATGTTACAAAGACTGGTTTGGGAAACAAGTGCACTTCAAAAGGAGAAAAGGCATTAGGATGCATAAAAAATGAAGGCAGCACAATATTGATTGTGGCAATTTAGGTAAGCTGGCACAATGCACCTCTCCAATCCACAGGAGATGGAGAGAAAATATAGTCCACGTTGCGTAGTAAGTGGAGATAACAGGACCTCAAGACGCAGGCAGGCGCTGATCCTGCACAGGCAGCCTCTCACTGTGCCTGCCCCGGGGCCAGCACTCCAGGGCTGCCCAACAGATGCGGGCAACATTACCAAGGTAGGGGGCCACTTCTTCACTTATGTCCCTTCTCTGAGGACAACCATTTCCCACCAGTAATCCACATCTGAAATAAATTCATAAACACAACAGAGAAACTCCATTCTGGTGAGAAAAGCTTTAAATGCCAATTTTATTTATTTTTCTTTATTCTGTAAACCAGCAGTTCTCAACCTGTGGGTCGCGACCCCTTTGGGGGTCGAACGACCCTTTCACAGGGGTCGCCTAAGACCATCGGAAAACACATATATAATTACAGATTGTTTTTGTGATTAATTATGCTTTAATTAATTAACTATGCTTTAATTATGTTCAATTTGTAACAATGAAAATACATTCTGCATATCAGATATTTATATTACGATTCATAACAGCAGCAACATTACAGTTATAAAGCAGCAACAAAAATAATTTTATGGTTGGGGGTCACCACAACATGAGGAATTGTATTAAAGAGTCGAGGCATTAGGAAGGTTGAGAACCACTGCTGTAAACAAAAGCAGATTGGTAATAAATAGCATAAGCTTCAGGTTATCATTTCCAAGTCCCGTTGGTTCTGACCATCTATGGCATTCATTTATTCATCTGTGTAAATTCACCCAAATTGAAAGGGTTGAGACCACCAGAGTCTACAGGTACCCAACCAACACTCAAGTGTCACAGGAGACCTCCCACTTAATGGGAGCTGCCCCACCTCAGTACAAATCAGAGTAAGAGCAAAAAACTCTAAAACCTTCCCAACAGCTGGCCCCAAAGCATATCTGGGTTCTCTTCTGACCAGTTACCTGGGCCAGAGAAGCAGTAAGATAGTCTCTACCAAAGACGCATTTCTAGTGATGTCCCTCCCTCTACCTCCCCACCATCATGATCCCTGCAATGACAACTCACTGATGGAATTGTTTCGGCCACAGCCCAGTGCAACAGGGCAAGGGCAACAGAGAAAAGTATAGCCATAGAAGGTCCAGGCCCTGCTCCTGGGGTCAAAATGCTAAATTATAAAAACAAAACTTAACAGCATCACATGCCACCAAGAGCAAGTTCAAATAATTCAAGGGCGTGCACCAAGATAGTGGACCTGAAGAAGTGGGTTCCCTACAAGCAGATGAGTCTGCTTTGATCTGTGCTCAGACCACACCTGGAAGATTCTCATTTAGTTTCACCCAACACATATGCAAATGGGCAGTTCCATCAGCGTGGAGGAAGCTTGGTAATAAAATCACACCCTGGGTGACTTGAAGAAACTGGGGAGATTTAAAGGGGAGGAGACTTGAAGGTCAGGAGCACTACCTTCAAAATCTGAAAGTTCCCCCTCTTCCCTAAAAAGCAATAAGCTTATCTATAATGATAAAAGATTAGACCGGATATCCTTCCGGATGTCCTTCCTTCTGGACGAAGCCAAAGCGGGTGGGGGGCCGAGGCAGAGGCCTGCAACTGAGGCAGTGGCAGGGGCCGAGCCCCTTGCATGAATGTCGTGCATCGGGCCTCTAGTTATTCCATATTCACCCTGATTGTAGAATGAAGGAGACCACAGGGAAGTAGCATTGGGTCTAATAACAGCAAAAAATTCCCCAACAGTCGCCGCCGAAATGTAGAAGTTCTGCCTCTGGAGGAGGTAACTCCTAGGTGCTAGGGGTCTGACGCCAGGCTGACCACCACTGGGAGGGAGGCCAAGGCGTGAATGCGTCCAGTCTCCATGATGCCAGGCCAAAGCGCTGTTGTGGGTTGAGTTGTGTCCTGCAAAAAGGATACGTTCAAGCCTAACTCCCTACCCCCTGGCCTGTGAATGGGACCTTATTTGGAAATAGGGTCTTTACAGATGTTCGGGTTAAAATGAGGTCTACTGAGTTTGGGTGGCCCCAACTCCAGGAAGAAGAGGTGTCCTTCAAAGAGGAGGGGAATCTGGACACAGACACACAGCAGGAAGGCAGCTCTGTTAAGATGGAGGCAGACACTGACGCGATGCAGCGACCGGACAAGGACTGCCAGCATTCACCAGCAACTAGCAGGAGGCCAGGAAAGAGTCTCCCTCAGAGCCTTCAGAGGGAGCACGGGCCTGCCACCTCCTCGATGTCGGACTTCCAGGCTCCAGAACTGAGAGAATAAATTTGTTGAAAGCCACCCAGCTTGTGCTAATGTGTCCCTGAAGCCCTGGGAAATTAACACATGTCCCAACACCTGAACCTGGTGACCTTCTGTCTAAGCCTTAGGAATGGATGATGGTTTTCTCAATGAAAATTTTGCTGAGGCACTAGCATGAATTCTTGAATCAGAGGAATTTCAGGAAACTGCTTAAGCTTTTTCTCTTTTTAACTCATCAGTGCACTTAATAGACATTTGCTGCATACTTAGTACGTGACAAAAAATTCTGCTAAGTCCTACTGAGGACACGAGGATGAAGGACTAATGATTCCTGCCTTCAAAGAGCTAACCACCCACCTTCCACCAAAACACAACAGACGCCTTCACATCCGTGATGGGTCCTATAACAGCGGCATTTACAAACACAGAGATAAGGAAGAGACAAGAGCGGCCATCCATGACAGTGTGTGGGAGACTTTTACATCTGCATTGGGTCTTTAAACACAGGTGTGCTCCTAGTGAACAAGGTAGGGAGCCTACCCTGCAGCTTTAGTGGGAATATCAAAACTTATATTCAATATTAAAATTGAATATAATTCATGCAAAGCTGGACAGAAGACACATCAGATGGTACCCCGACCCCCAACAGACTTCTAATCCATTCATTTCCCCTCACTGCGGCATCTGGAGAAGGGAGAGGCGGAGATGAAACTAACAGCTGCTTCCCGACAGTGGAGGAGCATGAGGGGATGTCAGCGTGTCACACTTGACAGCTGTGAGCATCCTCCGAACACACAAGTATCCAACCTCTCACATATAGAGCTTTGCCCTTCCAGAGCGCTCTCATATGCCGCTGGATTTTATTCCTATAGCCACCCAGGGAGCTGAGCAGTGTCGATGAGGCTGAGGGGTGAGGTGAACTGCAGGTTAGAGGCTGACCCAGATTAGATCTCAGTCTCCTGCCCCCAGGATGCTCTTGCTATCATAGCTTTGTGTGTATTTCTTTTGAAGCATGTAAGAGGGCTTCTGGGATTGTATATTGGGA
>NW_006289557.1:1660030-1662650 GCF_000327345.1 Myotis davidii | reverse complement strand
TGGAAACTACTCCAACCACATGATTGAAGATTCCAGTGGAAGGACAAAAAGAGCAAAGTCCTGCTTTCCTTCATCCTACAAGTAAGAGACATTCATGCACATGGTCGAAATAACCACACATCTGCATTCCTGATGTGGGGGTCTTAAGAAATGAGTCAAGGGTAAAATAGGAATTCAAGTTGTGGGCTGCGTGAGTGGCGATGGGTCTCTGGGAGCAGACCTGCTCTACCAGGCCCCTCTAATGCCTCCTGACCGCGCCCCCCCCCCCCCACACACACACCATTCTTCCTTTATCAACATATATCTGCTTCCTGTAAAACAATAAGCCCCCAGAAGTTGCTGACATCAAGGGTAAGGATGCAATCAACTCTTGCATCAGAACCAGAGAACAAAGCCACTGACCCTTGTACCCTATGGACTTTACTTTAAATAGCATTATATTAAGCTAGGAGCTCCAGTCGCGCAATCGGTTAGCGCGCGGTACTTATAAATAGCATTATATTAAGTTAATTGTTCATTTCCAGGACTCAGAATTTCTCCCAAATGGTCAGGTTAAGAAAGCAAATGTAGTCCTGTCCGGTATGGCTCATTGGGTTAGACCAGTGGTTGGCAAACTCATTAGTCAACAGAGCCAAATATCAACAGTACAACGATTGAAATTTCTTTTGAGAGCCAAATTTTTTAAACTTAAACTATATAGGTAGGTACATTGTTATTAACTTAATTAGGGTACTCCTAAGGCTTAGGAAGAGCCACACTCAAGGGGCCAAAGAGCCGCATGTGGTTCGCAAGCCGCAGTTTGCTGACCACTGGGTTAGACAACACCCCACGCACCGAAAGCTAGCCTGTTCGATTCCTAGTTAGGGCACATGCCTGGGTTGCAGGCTCAATCCCCAGTAAGGGGTGTGCAGGAGGCTGTCAATAGATGTTTCCCTCTCACATCGATATTTCTTTCTCTCCCCCTCCCTTCTTCTGTCTCTAAAAATCAATAAAATTATTTTTTAAAGAAACCAAGTGTAACTTTAAATACAGACAAAACAGAAGGTATGAGTGCAAGCAGGAATCATATTCTTCCCATAAGAACTGAAAACATTGCTGGCATTGTCTCTTTACTTTACAAGAATCAAAACACATAAATTAGCAGCATCTTCTAGTTATGTCTCTCTGATCAAGAAGGAAATTAATTCAAGGCAATAAGTGAAGGTTACATTGAATTAATCCCCTCACCTCATGCTACCCTCTAACTCAACACCTGTGTTTTATAGGATGTCTTTTTGCCTGATCCATAACGTTAACTATATGGTGTATCTCAGCATGCCTGGGCGCACTCTCATATGCATATGCACACACATGATTCTGAATTGTAATTCATTCTTTTCCAGGTGCCCCAGGTTGTAAATGAATTCTCAACTCATTTCATTGTCTTGCATCTCCACAAAGACAGTGCCTGCTTTTGAGGCATTTGGGTGATTACATGAAACATAAGGACATAAAAAAAAATCTGTCCTCATACCAGATATAAGGTAACTCTGAGGAGAGAAGAAAGTTGCTTTCTTTAGTAGAGGAGAGTTCACTGGTTTCTGGAGAAATTGCCTCAATGCCCTGCACAATCACCTTCTCTGACCATCTCTCTCCTCCTGCCTCACACACCTAGAAACGGACATCAAGCCCTGTGTGAGGAAAGGTTGTAAACTTTCCCTCCTCCCAGAAGAGAGAAGAAACAGAGCGGGAATGGAAAAACACCATTTTCTTGAGGGCATGCATGCACACCAGCTGGCATCATCCTGCAGGTTGGAGAGAAACAATAAACCAGAAAATATTGAAATATTAGGTTATGAAATTGAGTTTCAAACGGGAATATGCCAGCGGCCCGTTCCTGTGGGAGGAGGGCTGGGGTGAAGAGAGGAAGAGGCAGCAGCTCAGACAAGCAGTGGAGTCCTCAGCCCCTTCCACCTGGACCTCCACGAAGGAGAAATACAATGAGCAAAGGGAGATACTCTACAACCCAATCCAAACAGCCTGGTTCTCTTTGTTCTTGGCTGAGGCAGGAGTCCCGGCAGAGTCAAGCAGCCTAGGGCTGATGCAAAGCAGCTCCCTAAAAACTGACAAGCAGCATTTTGTCAGCATCTGATGTGCAAGGAGGAAACCCTATCTATACCTTGGCTCACCCTGCTCTGGGCCCCTGTGGCTCACTATACAGAACAAAGGGAGGAGCAAAGGGATGGCGAGTTCAGGAATTCTGGCTGGAATAAGGTAAGGACTTTCATCCTGGCCGTTGTTTGTTTTCATGCTATTTCTGAAAAGAGGGCACTGAGAAATTAGATCAATCGCTGCTTCTTTCAGGGCCTCGGGTATTTCATCTGTGAATAGAGCAGGCCCTCGCCCTGTGAATCCAGGTGAGCTCTGTGAATGCCTGATCGCTAGAATACCATGGAAAAGACATTTTGCAGGCTGTGGGGCCCAGACCTTAAGAAGCTAGCAGCTTCCACTCCCTGCCTCTTGAAGCATTGTCTCTGGGAGTTTTCACCTTCCTGTAAGAAGTCTGACTTACCCTGAGGCTGCCATGCTGTAAGAAAGGCTAAACTAGTCCCACAGAAAGACTGGAGGGGGAGGGACTGGC